>NW_012311981.1:0-2294 GCF_000151885.1 Dipodomys ordii | reverse complement strand
GCCAGCTCCCCAGGGTGTGCAGACTGTGGTGGAATGAGATTTTAGAAAGTACTAGACTGTGTGAGAAGTCTTTAGGTAGACAGAGAGATATAAATAGACCTTTGTGTATGTATATGATATATTAATTAAAATATATAACATATATAATATATAACCTATATTTATATATATAAATTACACATATTGTATACTTAAATATATTTATGTATGGAATGTATATATTTATATCTTACATATTGAACAAATAGTCTCTCTCTATATTAAAAAGGTCAGTCATGCCTTTAAGAAGTAATAGAAAGCACTATTGTTTACACACCATTAAAAACCTGTTCCCGGGTGTCCCTCTTGGTAGATAGAAGAGGAAATTTAATGCTGACCAGCACAGAACTTCCGACAAGATATTTTATTTGGCTTACCTCTCCCCCAGGCCTCGCTACCACTGCTGTTTGGACGTGCAGCACTGTTAATATCAGGTAGCTGACAAGCATTATTACCCGAGGTTGCAGCCACCCTCGCCGAGGACTTGCTTGCCAAGTGCTAACAGCTAGCAGCTGGGCTTGCTCCAGTCTCCCGATCCCCAGCCGGGAGTTCTGCACAGCACTGCGCGGGTTCTTGGGGCTCTCTGCTCCCTCACTGGACTACAGGCGTACTGGCGCTTCCAGCTCAGCCTCTGCTCTGAAGAAACTGGAAAGCTGATCTCCTCATGTAATAACTTCTCCCGGCGGTACGACAGGGACACAGCGGGACACAGCTGGTGACACAGCGGGGGAAAGCGGGAACACACCAAGGGGACAATGGGGCACAATAGGCACAGCGGGGGACACAGTGGGGGACACAGAGGGACACAGAGGGGGACAAGAGAGGACACAGCGGGACAGAGCGGGACACAGCGGGGACACAGTGGGACACAGCGAGACACATCGAGGGACACAGCGGAACACTGCGGGGATACAGCGGGATACACAGCGGGCCACAGCGGAGACACAGCGGGACACAGCGGGACACAGTTGGGGACACAGCGGGACACAGCGGGGGACACAGCGAAGACAGAGCGGGACACTGCGGGAGACACAGCGAGGACACAACGGGACACAGGGGAACACAGTGGGACACAGCGGGGACACAGCAGGGGACCCAGCAGGACACAGGGGGGACAAAGTGGGACACAGCGGGGGACAAAGCGGAACACAGCGGGACACAGTGGAACACAGCGGGGGACACAGCAGGGGACAGCGGGGACACACTGGGTGATAACGGGAACACAGCGGGACACAGCGGGGGACAGTGGGGACACAGCAGGACATAGCAAGCACAGGGGGACACAGCACGGACACAGCGGGACACAGCGCGGACACAACGAAAGACAACGGGGACACAGCGGGACACAGCGGGACACAGTGGGGACATAGAGGGGACACAGCGGGGGACACAGCATGTCACAGCGGGACACAGCAAGGGACACAGCAGGACACAGTGGGAGACACAGCGGGACACATCGGGAGACACATCGTGAGACACAGCGGAAACAGCGGGGGACACAGCGGGGGACACAGCAGGACACAGCGGGGGACACAGCGGGTGCACAGCGGGGTACAAAGCGGGACAGAGCAGGACATAGGGGGACACAGTGGGCACACAGCGGGACACAGCAAGAACACAACGGGGGACAGCAGGGACACAGCGGGTCACAGCGGGGACACAGCAGGCGACAAAGCGCGGGACACAGTGAGGACACAGTGGGACACAGCCTGACACAGCGGGGGACACAGCGGGACACAGCGGGACACAGCGGTACACAGCGGGGGACACAGCGGGACACAGCAGGGACACAGCTGGACACAGCGGGGTACACAGCAGGACAGAGCGGGGACAATGCGAGGACACAGCCTGACACAGCGGGGAATACCGCGGGACACAGCGGGACGCAGCGGCACATAGCGGGGACACAGCAGGAGACACAGTGGGACACAGGGGGGGGAAACAATGGGGACACAGTGGGACAAAGCGGGACACAGCGGGACACAGATGGACACAGCGGGACACAGCGGGGAACACAGCGGGGGAAAGCGGAGACACACCGGGGGACAATGGGGACACAACGGGCACAGCGGGGGACACAGTTTGGGACACAGAGGGACACAGAGGGGAACGAGAGATGACACAGCGGGACAAGAGCGGGAAACAGCGGGGACACAGTGGGACACTGCGGGACACATCGAGGGACACTGCGGGATACTGGGGGGATACAGCGGGATACACAGCGAGCCTCAGCGGAGACTGAGTGGGACACAGCA
>NW_012311980.1:0-2294 GCF_000151885.1 Dipodomys ordii | reverse complement strand
TCAGGGACACAGTGGGGGCAGAGCGGGACACAGTGGGGCACAGCGAGGACAAATCGTGAGACGTAGCGGGGGACAGAGCGGGAGACAGCGGGGGACACATCGAGGACACAGCAGGACACAGCGGGACACAACAGGGACAGAGCGGGACACAGCGGGACACAGCGGGGGACACAGTGGGACACAGCAGGGGACCCAGCGAGGACACAGCGGGACACTGCAGGGAACACAGCGAGGACACAGCGGGGGACACATCGGGGTACACTGCGGGACACAGCGGGACACAGCGTCGATACAGCGGGGACACAGCATTACACAGCGTGGTACACAGCTGTGGACACAACGGGACACAGTGGGATCACAGCGGGACACAGCGGAACACAGTGGGACACATCGGGGACAAAGCGTGAGACACAGCGTGGGACAGAGCGGGAGACAGAGGGGGACACAGCGAGGATACAGCGGGACACAGCGGGGGAAACAGCAGGACACAGCGGTAGACAAAGGGGGACAGAGCGGGGGACACAGCGGGACACAGCGGTGGACAGAGCGGTACACAGCGGTGGACACAGCGAGGACACAGCGGGACCCAGCGGGACACAGTGTCGATACAGCGGGGATAGAGTGGGCCACAGCGGGACACAGCAGGAACAAAGCAGTAGACACAGCAGGACACAGCAGGGGACACAGCGGGACACAGCCGGGGACACAGGGAGGACAGAGCGGGACACAGCGGGGACACAGCGGGGACTCAGCGGGGGACACAGCGGGGGACAAAGCGGGACACCAAGGGACACAGTGGAACACAGCGGGGACAAAGAGGAGACAGAGCAGGACACAGCGAGGACACAGCGGGACAAAGCAGGGTAAACAGCAGGGGACACAGCGGGACACAGCGGGGGACACAGCGGGACACAACGGGGGACAAAGCGAGGACACAGCGGGATACAGCGGGGGACACAGCGAGGACACAGCGGGGGACACACCAGGGGACACACCGGAACACAGCAGGGAACACAGCGAGGACACAGCGGGACCCAGCAGGACACAGCGTCGATACAGCGGGGATACAGCGTTACACAGTGTGGTACACATCTGTGAATACAAGGGGACACAGGGTGGGCACAGCGGGACACAGCGGGACACAGTGGGACAAAGCAAGGACAAATCGTGAGACACAGCGAGGGACAGAGCTCGAGACAGCGGGGGACACAGCTAGGACACAGCAGGGCACAGCGGGACACAGCAGGGACAGAGCGGGGCACAGCGGGACACAGCGGGACACAGCGGGGCAAAGCGTGAGACACAGTGGGGGACAGAGAGTGAGACAGCGGGGGACACAGCGAGGACACAGCGGGACAAAGCGGGGGAAACAGCGGGACACAGCGGTGGACACAGGGGGACAGAGCGGGGGACACAGCGGGACACAGCGGGGGGAAACAGCGGGACACAGGGGTGGACACAGCGGGACAGAGCGGGGACACAGCGGGACACAGCGGTGGACACAGCGGGACACAGCGGTGGACACAGCGAGGACACAGCGGGACACAGCGTCAATACAGCGGGGACACAGTGGGCCACAGCGGGGTACACAGCTGGGGACACAACGGGGCACATCGGGGGACACAGCAAGGACTCAGCGGAACACAGCGTGGGACACAGTGAGGACACAGGAGGACACAGCGGGAGACAGCGGGACACAGCAGGACACAGCAGTAGACACAGCGGGAAAAAGCAGGGGACACAGCGGGACACAGCGGGGGACACAGGGAGAACAGAGCGCGACACAGCGGGGACACAGCGGGGACTCAGCAGGGGACACAGCGGGGGACAAAGCGGGACACCACGGGACACAGCGGGAAACAGCAGTGACCCTGCGGGGACACAGCGGGACACAGCGGGGGACACAGCAAGGACACAGCGGGACACAGCAGGGGACACAGCGAGGACACAGCGGGGGACACAGCGGGGGACACTGCGAGACACAGCGGGGAACACAGAGAGGACACAGCGGGACCCAGCGGGACACAGCGTCGATACAGCGGGGACACAGCGTTACACAGCGGGGTACACAGCTGTGGACACAACGGGACACAGTGGAGGCACAGCGGGACACAGCAGAACACAGTGGGACACCGCGGGGACAAAGCGTGAGACACAGCGGGGACAGAGCAGGAGACAGCGGGGGACACAGCGAGGACACAGCGGGACACAGCGGGGGGACACAGCGGGACACAGCGGTGGACACAGCGGGACAGAGCGGTGGACACAGCGGGACACAGCGGGGAACACAGCGA
>NW_012311979.1:0-2294 GCF_000151885.1 Dipodomys ordii | reverse complement strand
TCACTGCTCTATCCCGCTGTGTCCTCGCTCTGTCCCCCGGTGTGTCCCGCTGTGTCCCCGCTGTGTCCCAAGCTGTGTCCCGCTGTGTACCCCACTGTGTCCCCCTCTGTGTCCCGCTGTGTCCCCCGCTGTGTCCCGCTGTGTCCCGCTGTGTCCCCCACTGTGTCCCTGTTGTGTCCCCGCTGTGTCCTGCTGTATACTGCTGTGTCCCCCGCTGAGTCCTGCTGTGTCCCCGCTGTGTCCCGCTGTGTTCCCCATGTGTCCCCCGCTGTGTCCCACCGTGCCCCACTGTGTCCCCCACTGTTTCCTCTGCTGTGTCCGGCTGTGTCCCCCGCTGTGTCCCGCTGTGTCCACTGCTGTGTCCCCGCTGTGTCCCGCTTTTTCCCCGGCTGTGTCCCGCTGTGTCCTCACTGTGTCCCCCGCTGTATCCCGCTGTGTCCTCGCTGTGTCCCCAGCTGTGTCCCGCTGTGTCCCCCGCTTTGTCCCGCTGTGTCCCACTGTGTCCCCGCTGTGTCCCGCTGTGTCCCGCTGTGTCCCCGGTGTGCCCGCTCTGTTCCGCTGTGTACCCCGCTGTGTCCAGCTATGTCACCGCTGTGTTCCGCTGTGGCCCATCTCTGTCTCCGCTGTCCCCCGCTGTGTCCTCCACTGTGTGCCGCTGTGTCCCGCTATGTCCCCCGCTTCATCCCACTTTGTCACCCGCTGTGTTCCGCTGTTTCCCGCTGTGTCCTTGCTGTGTCCCGTGGTGTCTCACTTTGTCCCCGCTGTGTCCCCAGCTGTGTGCCCGCTGTGTCCCGCTGTGTACCCCGCAGTGTTCAGCTGTGTCACCGCTGGGTCCCGCTGTGGCCCATCTCTGTCTCAGCTGTACCCCGCTGTGTCCCCCGCTGTGTTCCGCTGTGTCCCGCTATGTCCCCCGCTTTGTCCTGCTGTGTCTCCGCAGTGTCCCCGCTGTGTCCCGCTGTGTCACACTGTGTCCCGTGGTGTCCCACTTTGTACCCCGATGTGTCCCCAGCTGCGTCCCCTCTGTGTCGCCGCTGTGTCCCTCTCTGTCCTTGCTGTGTCCCCCACTGTGTCCTGCTTTGTCTCCCGCTGTGTTCCGCTGTGTCCAGCTGTGTCCTCGCTGTGTCCCCCACTGTGTCCCGTTGTGTCCACAGCTGTGTAGCACGCTGTGTAACGCTGTGTGCCAGCTGTATCGATGCTGTGTCCTGCTGGGTCCCGCTGGGTCCTCGCTGTGTTCCCCGCTGTGTCCCGCTGTGTCCCCTGCTGTGTCCCCCGCTGTGTCCTCGCTGTGTCCCCGCTGTGTCCCGCTGTGTCCTCACTCTGTCCCCCGCTGTGTCCCGCTGTGTCCCCCGCTGTGTCCCGCTCTGTCACTGCTGTGTCCCGCTGTGACCCCCTGTGTCCCCCGCTGTGTCCCGCTATGTTCCCGCAGTTTCCCCGCTGTGTCCTGCTGTGTCCCACTGTGTCCCGTGGTGTCCCAGTTTGTCCTTCGCTGTGTCCCCAGGTGAGTCCCCGCTGTGTCCCACTGTGTCCCCTCTGTGTCCCGCTGTGTCCCGCTGTGTCCCCGGTGTGCCCGCTGTGTCCCGCTGTGTACCCCGCTGTGTCCAGCTATGTCACCGCTGTGGCCCGCTGTGGCCCATCTCTGTCTCTGCTGTCCCCCGCTGTGTCCCCCACTGTGTGCCGCTGTGTCCCACTATGTCCCCCGCTTCATCCCGCTTTGTCCCCCGCTGTGTTCCGCTGTTTCCCGCTGTTTCCTCGCTGTGTCCCGTGGTGTCTCACTTTGTCCCCGCTGTGTCCCCAGCTGTGTGCCCGCTGTGTCCCGCTGTGTACCCCGCAGTGTCCAGCTGTGTCACTGCTGTGTCCCGCTGTGGCCCATCTCTGTCTCAGCTGTACCCCGCTGTGTCCCCCGCTGTGTTCCGCTGTGTCCCGCTGTGTCCCCCGCTTTGTCCTGCTGTGTCTCCGCAGTGTCCCCGCTGTGTCCCGCTGTGTCACACTGTGTCCCGTGGTGTCCCACTTTGTTCCCCGCTGTGTCCCCCGCTGTGTCCCCCGCTGAGTCCCCTCTGTTTCGACGCTGTGTCCCGCTGTTTCCAGCTGTGTCCTCGCTGTGTTCCCCGCTGTGTCCCGCTGTGTCCCCCGTTGTGTCCACCACTGTGTCCTCGCTGTGTCCCCCGCTGTGTCCCGATGTGTCCTCGCTGTGTCCCCTGCTGTGTCCAGCTGTGTCCCCCGCTGTGTCCAGCTGTGTCCCCGCTGTGTCCCGTTGTGTCCGACTGTGTCCCGCTCTGTCCCACTGTGTCCCGCTG
>NW_012311978.1:0-2294 GCF_000151885.1 Dipodomys ordii | reverse complement strand
CAGCGAGGACACAGCGGGACACAGTGGTGACACATGGAGGACTCAGCGGGGGACACAGTGGGGGACAGAGCGGGACACAGCGGGACCCAGCGGGGACAAAGCGTGAGACACAGCAGTGGACAGAGCAGGAGACAGAGGCGGACACAGCGAGGACACAGCGGGACACAGCGGGGACACAGAGGTGGCTCAGGGGGGCCACAGCGGGGGACAAAGCGGGACACCACGGAACACAGCGGGACACAGCGTGAAACAGCGGTGAACCTGCGGGGACACAGCGGGACACAGCGGGGAACACAGCGGGACACAGCGGGGACACAGCGGGGACACAGCGGAACCCAGCAGGACACAGCGGGACACAGCAGGACACAGCGGGGGACACAGTGGGACACAGCGGGGGACACAGTGGGACACAGCGGGGACACAGAGGGGACTCAGCAGGGGACATAGCGGGGGACAAATCGGGACACCACAGGACACAGTGGGACACAGCAGGACACAGCGGGGACACTGCGGGGACACAGCGGGACAAAGCGGGCGACCTAGCGGGACCCAGCGTTACACAGCAGGACCCAGCGCGGAAACAGCGGGGACACAGTTGGACACAGCGAGGACACAGCGGGACACAGCGGGACACTGCGGGGCACAGCGGGGGACACAGCGGGACACAGCGGGGATACAGGGAGGACACAGCGGAACACAGCATGGGTCAAAGCGAGGACACAGCGGGAAACAGCGAGACACAGCGGGACCCAGCGGGAACCCAGCAGTGGACACAGCGGGACACAGCGGGGGACAAAGCGGGACACCACGGAACACAGCAGGACACAGCGTGAAACAGGGGTGAACCTGTGGGGACACAGCGGGACAGAGCGGGGGACACAGCGGGACACAACGGGACACAGCGGGGGACACAGCTGGACACAGCAGGGACACAGCAGGGACACAGCGGGACCCAGCAGGACACAGCGGGGGACACAGCGGGACACAGTGGGACACAGCGGGGGACACAGCAGGGACACAGCGGGACACAGCGGGGGACACAGGGAGGACACAGCGGAACACAGCATGGGAAAAAGTGAGGACACAGTGGGAAACAGCGAGACACAGCGGGACCAAGCGGGGACCCAGCAGTGGACACAGCGGGACACAGCGGGGGACAAAGCGGGACACCACGGAACACAGCAGGACACAGCGTGAAACAGCGGTGAACCTGCGGGGACACAGCGGGACACAGCGAGAGACACATCGGGGGACACAGCGGGACACAGCGGGGAACAAAGAGAGGACACCGCGGGACCCAGCGGGACCCAGAGTCGATAGAGTGGGGACACAGCGGGACACAGCGGTGACACAATCGGACTCAGCGGGGGACACTGTGGGACCCAGCGGGACCCAGCGGGGACATAGCAAGGACACAGCGGGGGACACAGCAGGACACAGCGGGACACAGCGGGGGTCACAGCGAGGGACACAGAGGGGTACATAGCGGGACACAGTGGGGAACACAGGGAGGACACAGCGGGACCCAGCGGGACACAGCGTCGATACAGCGGGGATACAGCGGGACACAGCGGTGTACACATCTGGGGACACAACGGGACACAGCAGGGGACACAGCGAGGACACAGCGGAACACAGCGTGGGACACAGCGAGGACACAGCGGGACACAGCGGGACACAGCGGGGACACAGCAGGGCACAGCAGGGAAACAGCGGGGGACACAGCGGAACACAACGGGACACAGCGGGGGACACAGCAGGACACAGCGGGGGAGACAGCGGGGGACACAGCGGGACACAACGGGGAACACAGCTAGGAACCAGCGGGACCCAGTGGGACACAGCATCGATACAACGGGGACACAGCGTTACACAGAGGGTTACACAGCTGGGGACACAAAGGGACACAGTGGGGGACACAGCGGGACACAGCGGGGACACAGCAGGGACTCAGCGGAGAACACAGCGGGGGACAAAGCGGGACACCAAGGGACACAGTGTGACACAGCGGGGTACACCACTGTGGACACATCGGGAAACAGCGGGGGACACAGCGGGACACAGCTGGACACAGCGGGGACACTGCGGGGTACACAGGGAAGACACAGCTGGACACAGCGGGGAACAAAGCGGGACACAGCAGGGGACACAGCGGGACACAGCGGGACACAGCGGTGGACACAGCAGGGAATACAACGGTGGACACAGCGGGAAAAATCGGGGACACATCGGGGACACGGCGGGGTACACAGCGGGACACAGCGGGGACACAGCGGGACACAGCAGGGAATACA
>NW_012311977.1:0-2294 GCF_000151885.1 Dipodomys ordii | reverse complement strand
GACACAGCGGGGGACACAGCGCGACACAGCAAGACATAGCATGGATACAGCAGTAGACACATCGGGATATAGCAGGGGACACAGCTGGGGACACAACGGGACACAGCGGTGGACACAGCGAGGACACAGCAGGACCCACCGGGACCCAGCGGGGGACACAGCGGGGACACAGCAGGACACAGCGGGGGACACAGCGAGGACACAGCGGGGGACACAGCGGGACACAGCGGGGAACACAGCGAGGACACAGCGGGACACAGCGGGACACAGCGTCGATACAGCGGGCACACAGCGTTACACAGCGTGGTACTCAGCTGTGGACACAACGGGACACAGTGGGGGCACAGCCGGACACAGCGGGACACAGTGGGACACAGCGTTGACAAAGCGTGAGACACAGCCAGGGACAGAGCGGGAGACAGCGGGGAACACAGCGAGGACACAGCGGGACACAGCGGAACACAGCGTCGATACAGCGGGGACACAGCGTTACACAGCGTAGTACACATCTGTTTACACAACGGGACACAGTGGGGGCACAGCCGGACACAGCGGGACACAGTGGGACACAGCAGGGACAAAGCGTGAGACACAGGAGGGGACAGAGAGGGAGACAGCAGGGGACACAGCGAGGAAACAGCGGGACACAGCGGTGACACAGCGGGGACTCAGCAGGGGACACAGCGGGACACAGCGGGGGACACAGCGGGACACAGCGGGGGACAAAGCGAGGACCCAGCGGGACACAGCGGGACACAGCGTAGATACAGCGGGCACACAGCGTTACACAGCGTGGTACACAGCTGTGGACACAACGAAATACAGTGGGGGCACAGCGGGACACAGCGGGACACAGCTGGGGACACAGCGGGGACACAGCGGGACACAGCGGAACACAGCGGGAGATAAAGCGGGAGACAGCGGGGCACACAGTGAGGACACAGGGGGACACAGAGGCGACACAGAGGGGACTCAGCGGGGGACACAGCGTGGGACAAAGTGGGACACCACGGGACACAGTGTTACACAGTGGGCACAGCGGGGACACAGCAGGAAAAATCGGGGGACACAGCGGGACACAGCGGGCCACATCGGGGGACACAGCGGGGGACAGCGGAGACAGAGAGTGGCCACAGCGAGACACAGCGGTGACACAGCTGGACACAGCGGGGTACACAGCAGGACACAGCGGACACACAGCGGGGACACAGCGGGACACAGCGGGGACACAGCGGGACAAAGCGGGAGACACAGCGGGACACAGCAGGCACACAGCGGGGACACAGTGGGACACAGCGGGAGACAGCGGGGGACAAAGCGGGACCCAGTGGGGGACCCAGTGAGGACACAGCGGGACACAGAAGGGGACACAGCGAGGACACAGTGGGTGACACAGCGGGGGACACAGCGGGACACAGCGGGGAACACAGCGAGGACACAGCGGGACACAGCGTCGATACAGCGGGACACAGCGTCGATACAGCAGGGAGGCAGCGTTACACAGCGTGGTACACACTGTGGACACAACGGGACACAGTGGGGGCACAGCGGGACACAGCGGGACACAGTGGGACACAGCGGGGACAAAGCGTGAGACACAGCGAAGGACAGAGAGGGAAACAGCAGGGGACACAGCGAGGAAACATCGGGACACAGCGGTGACACAGCGGGGACTCAGCGGGGGACACAGTGGGACACAGCGGGGGACACAGCGGGACACAGCGGGGGACACTTCGGGACACAGTGTGGGACAGAGCGTGGGACACAGCGAGACACAGCGGGGACAAAGCTGGACACAGCGGGGTACACAGAGGGACACCCCAGGGACACAGCGGGGAAACAGCGTGACACAAAAGGACACAGCTGGACACAGCGGGGTACACAGCGGGACACAGCGAGCACACAGCGGGGACACAGCAGGACACAGCGGGGACACAGTCGGACACAGCAGGACACAGCGGGGGACACAGCGGGACCCAGTGGGGGACCCAGCGAGGACATAGCGGGACACAGTGGGGGACACAGTGAGGACACAGCGGTGGACACAACAGGGGAAACAGCGGGACATAGCGGGGAACACAGCGAGGTTACAGCGGGGGACAAAACGGGACAACACGGGACACAGTGTGACAGAGTGGGACACAGCGGGGACACTGCAGGGGCACAGCGGGACAAAGCGGGCGACACAGTGAGACACAGCGGGGGACACAGCGGGGGACAGCAGGGGACAGAGAGGGTACACAGCCGGACACAGCAGGGGACACAGAGGGGTACACAGCGGGACATAGCCGGTG
>NW_012311976.1:0-2294 GCF_000151885.1 Dipodomys ordii | reverse complement strand
GTGTCCTTGCTGTGTCCCCCGTTGTGTGCCGCTGTGTCCTCGCTGTGTCTCCCGCTGTTTCCCGCTGTGTCCTGCTGTGTCACGCTGTTTCCCCGCTGTGTCCCAGCTGTGTCCCTCTGTGTACCCCGCTGTGTCCAGCTTTGTCCCCGCTGTGTCTCGCTGGGTCCCACGCTCTGTCCCCGACTGTGTCCCGCTGTGTCCCCCGCTGTTTCCCACTGTGTACCCAACTGTGTACCACTGTGTCCCCGCAGGTTCCCCTCTGTTTCCCGCTGTGTCCCGCTGTGTTCCGTGGTGTCCTCGCTGTGTCCCCCTGCTGTGTCCCGTTGTGTCCCGCTGTGTCCTGACTTTGTCCCCCACTGTGTCCCGCTGTGTCCCCCGCTGTTTCCCACTGTGTTCCCCACTGTGTACCGCTGTGTCCCCGCAGGATCTCCTCTGTTTCCCGCTGTGTCCCGCTGTGTTCCGTGGTTTCCTCGCTGTGTCCCCCTTCTGTGTCCCGCTGTGTCCCGCTGTGTCCCCCACTGTGTCCCCCGCTGTGTCCCTATGTGTCCCACGCTTTGTTCCCCTGTGACACTTTCTGTGTCCCGCTGTTTCCCACTGTGTTCTGTGGTGTCCCGCTTTGTCCCCCGCTGTGTCCCCCGGTGAGTCGCCGCTGTGTCCCCGCTTTGTCCCGCTGAGTCCTCCATGTGTCCCCCGCTGTGTCCCGCTGTGTCCCCCGCTGTGTCCCACTGTGTCCACTGCTGGGACCCGGCTGTGTCCCGCTGTGTCGCACTGTGTCCCGCTGTGTCCTCACTGTGTCCCACTCTGTGTTCCGCTGTGTCCTTGCTTTGTCCCCCGCTGTGTCCCGCTGTGTCCCCCGCTGTGCCCTGCAGTGTCCCGCTCTGTCCCGCTGTGTCCTCGCTATGTCACGCTGTGTCCCGCTGTGTCCCCCACTGTTTCCCCTGCTGTGTCCGGCTGTGTCCCCCACTGTGTCCCGCTCTGTCCCCCTCTGTGTCCCGCTGTGTCCCCCGCTGTGTCCCACTGTGTCCCCGCAGTGTCACTGCTGTTTACTGCTGTGTCCCGCTGTGTTCCGTGGTGTCCCTCTTTGTCTCCCGCTGTGTCCCCCGCTGTGTCCCGCTGTGTCCGACTGTGTCCCGCTCTGTCCCCGCTGTCTCCCGCTTTGTCCCCCGCTGTGTCCCCGCTGTGTCACGCTATGTCCTCGCTGTTTCCCCCGCTGTGTCGCGCTGTGTCCCCGCTATGTCCCCAGCTGTGTCCCACTGTGTCCCGCTGTGTACCCCGCTGTGTCCCGCTATGTTCCCGCAGTGTCCCGCTGTGTCCCGCTGTATCCTCGCTATGTCCCCCGCTGTGTCCCGTTGTGACCCCAGCTATGTACCTCGCTGTGTCCCGCTGTGTCCACGCTGTATCGACGCTAGGTCTCACTGGGTCCGCTGTGTCCTCCCTGTGTCCCCAGCTATGTCCCGCCGTGTCTGCCACTGTGTCCCAATGTGTCTTCGCTCTGTCCCCCGCTGTGTACCGCTGTGTCCTTCCTGTGTCCCCCGCTGTGTCCCGCTGTGTCCCGCTGTGTCCCCCGCTGTGTCCCCCGCTATGTCCCGCTGTGTCCCCGCTGTATCGACGCTGGGTCCCCCGCTGTGTCCCGTTGTGTCCCCAGCTGTGTACCTCGCTGTGTCCCGCTGTGTCCCTGCTGTATCGACGCTGGGTCCCACTGGGTCCCGCTGTGTCCTCCCTGTGTCCCCAGCTATGTCCCGCCGTGTCCGCCAGTGTGTCCCGCTGTGTCTACTGCTTTGTCGCCGCTGTGTCCCGCTGTGTCCTCGCTGTGTCCCACGCTGTGTTCTGCTGTGGCCTCGCTTTTTTCCTCACTGTTTCCCGCTGTGTACCCCTCTGTGTCCCCCGCTGTTTCCCGCTGTGTCCCTCGCTGTGTTCCTGCTGTGTCCCCGCTGTGTCCCGCTGTGTCCCGCTGTGTACTGCTGCGTCACCTGCTGAGTCCCGCTGTGTCCCCGCTGAGTCCCAATGTGTCTTCGCTCTGTCCCCCGCTGTGTACCGCTGTGTCCTTCCTGTGTCCCCCGCTGTGTCCTGCTGTGTCCCGCTGTGTCCCCCGCTGTGTCCCCCGCTATGTCCCGCTGTGTCCCCCGCTGTGTCCCGCTCTGTCCTTGCTGTGTCCCCCACTGTGTGCCGCTGTGTCCTCGCTGTGTCCCCCGCTGTGTCACACTGTGTCTTTTTGTGTCACGCTGTTTCCCCGCTGTGTCCCTCTGTGTACCCTGCTGTGTCCAGCTTTGTCCCCGCTGTGTCCCGCTGTGTCC
>NW_012311975.1:0-2294 GCF_000151885.1 Dipodomys ordii | reverse complement strand
ATTTCCTGCTTCTTCTTCTTCTCCTGCTTCTCTTTCTGCTTCTCATTCTGCTTCTGCTTCTTCTCCTGCTTCTCCTATTGCTTCTGCGGCTCTTCCTTCTCCTTCTCCTACTTCTCCTTCTACTTCTGCTTCTGCTTCTTCTGCTTCTCCTGCTTCTCCTTCTGCATCTTCTTCTGCTTCTGCTTCTCCTTCTGCTGCTTCTTCTGCTTCTGTTTATCCTTCTGCTTCTCCTTCTGCTTCTTCTGCTTCTCCTTCTGCTTCTCCTTCTGTTTCTCCTTCTCGTTCTTCTGCTTTTACTTTTGCTTCTCCTTCTGCTTCTGCTGCAACTGCTACTGCTTCTGCTTCTTCTGCTTCTTCCGCTTCTCCTTCTCCTTTTGATTCTCTTTCTGCTTCTGCTTCTCCTTCAGCTTCTCATTCTGCTTCTCCAGATTCTGCTTCTTCTGCTTCTCCTGCTTCTCCTTCTGCTTCAGGTTCTGCTTCTGCTTCTTCGGATTCTTATGCTTCTGGTTCTCCTGCTTCTGCTTCTTCTGCTTCCCCTCCTTCTCTTTCTGCTTCTCCTTCCGTTTCTGCTTCTCCTTCTGCTTCTGCTTCTTGTCCTTCTCCTGTTTCTTCTGCTTCTGCTTCTCCTGCTTCTGCTTCTTCTGCTTTTCCTGCTTCTCTTTCTGCTTCTCCTTCTGCTTCTGCTCCTCCTTCTGCTTATGCTCCTTCTATTTCTTCTGTTTCTTCTTCTTCTGCTTCTCCCGCTCTGCTTCCTCTACTTCTCCTGCTTCTCGTTCTGCTTCTCTTCGTCGGCTTCTCTTTCTACTTCTCCTTCTGCTTCTTCTGATTCTGCTTCTTCTCCTTCTGCTTCTCCTTCTGCTTCTGCTTCTTCTGCTTCTCCTGCTACTCCTTCTGCATCTCCTTCTGCTTGTGCTTTTCCTTCTGGTTCTTCTTCTACTTCTGCTTCTCCTTCTTCTGCTTCTCCGTCTGTTTCTGCTTCTTCTGTTTTTCCTGCTTCTCCTTCTGCTTCTCATTCTTCTTCTCCTTCTGTTTCTCCTTCTCGTTATTCTGCTATTCCTTCTGCTTCTCTATCTGCTTCTGCGTCTTCAGCTTCTTCTGCTACTGCTTCCCTCTTCTGCTTCTTCTGTTTCTTCTGCTTCTCTTTCTGCTTCTCCTTCTGCTTTTGCTTCTCTTTCTGCTTCTGCTTCTCCTTCAGGTTCTCCTTCTTCTCCAGATTCTGCTTCTTCTGCTTCTCCTGCTTCTCCTTCTGCTTCAGGTTCTGCTTCTGCTTCTTCTGTTTCTGTTTCTGCTTCTCCTTCTGCTTCTGCTTCTCTTTCTGCTTCTGCTTCTTATCCTTCTTCTATTTCTTTTGATTCTGCTTCTCCTGCTTCTGCTTCTCCTGCTTCTCCTTCTGTTTCTCCTTATGCTTCTCCTTCTGCTTCTCCTTCTTCTGCTTCTACTTCTGCTTCTGCTTCTCCTTCTGCATCTTCTTCTGTTTCAATTTCTCCTTCTTGTGCTTTTCATTCTGCTTCTGCTTCTCCTGCTTCTGCTTCTTCTGCTTCTCCTGCTTCTCCTTCTGGTTCTCTTTCTGCTTCTGCTTATCCTTCTGTTTCTCCTACTCCTAAACCTTCTCTTTCTCCTTCTCCTTCTTCTTCTTCTGCTTCTCCTGCTGCTTCTTCTTCTGCTTCTTCTGCTTTTTCTGTTTCTTCTGTTTCTGCTTCTCCTGCTTCTTCTTCTTCTGCTTCTCCTTCTTCTCCTTCTGCTTCTCCGTCTCCTTCTCCTTCTCCTTCAATTCCTCCTTCTTGTGCTTCTCTTTCTGCTTCTGCTTCTCCTTCTCCTGCTTCTGCTTCTTCTGTTTCTCCTTCTGCTTCTCCTTCATCTTCTCTTTCTGCTTCTTATTCTGCTTCTGCTCCTCCTACTCCTAATCCTTCTCTTTCTCCCTCTTCTTCTGCTTCTCGTTCTGCTTCTGCTTCTTCTGCTTGTTCGGTTTCTTCGGCTTCTGCTTTTCCAGCTTCTGCTGCTTCTGCTTCTCCTTCTGCTTCAGGTTCTCCTTCTGATTCTTCGGCTTCTTCTGTTTCTTCTGCTTCTGCTTCTCCTGCTACTGCTTCTTCTGCTTCTTCTGCTTCTCTTTCTGCTTCAGGTTCTCCTTCTAATTCTTCGGCTTCTTCTGTTTCTTCTGCTTCTGCTTCACCTGCTACTGCTTCTTCTGCTTCTCTTTCTGCTTCTCCTTCTGCTTCTGCTTCTCCTTCTGCTCCTTCTCCTTCTTCTGTTTCTTCTTCTTCTTCTGCTTCTCCCGCTTCTGCTTCTTCTGCTTC
>NW_012311974.1:0-2294 GCF_000151885.1 Dipodomys ordii | reverse complement strand
GTAGGTGTCAGGACTGGAATTTGAACACAGGGCCTATGCTGACAGGTTGGCCTAAGGCTTCCCTGGTAGCCTACCAGCTTTCAGCGATGGCAGGTCAGGTTCACTTTGCAGTCGTGTCATTCAGACCAGCATGGTCACCATGCAAAGAACAAAATGTAACATTCCCAGCCTTCAGCACCTCGCCACTTTTTGTGTTATCCCAATTGTGTTCTTCCTGCAAGCCCACTGTGCTAGGATTCCAGGATTTGGTATGGGTCCCAAAGCTGCACCCAACCTAGGGTGATCGAAGCTGAGGAAGAGTTGCCACTATCTGAGTTCAAGCCCCATGATCGGCCATAAAATAGAAGGAAAAAAGAAAAAAATAATTAACTACTTAACTAAATTAACTAAATTTCTGTCAGTTTTCTTTCCTAGCCTGGGATTTGAACTCAGGATCTTGTTTCATCTGTAGAAATGTCAGGGAAAGTGCAGATTTGTCACTACTTGAGTTCAAACCCCGTACCAAGAAAAAAAATAAAATATTAAGTCACTGAGCTCGACAGGGGGCGTAGATGTGGAGATGGAAAGGAAGGGATGGTAGGGGGAAAGCAAAGGTGGAGGCAACAATGCTCAATAGGAAATATATTCATGAACATGTTCATGTAACTGTGACATTTTTACAATAAAAAACATACACAAAAGGAAGAATGTAGTTTTCAGAGAAACACTTTGGGGGTAAGGGAAGGATATCTGAATAGATGTACAAAATTCTTCACCACTTTTTTTAATGTTCAGCATGGAACTGAGTAAACATAACTGCTTCCATTAAAAAAATTAAGTAGGGCTGGGAAGGTGGCTCAGTGGTAGAGCACTTGCCTTGCATGCCTGAGGCCCTGAGTTCAATTCCTCAGCACCACATAAGCAAAAAAGAAAAAAGCCGGAAGTGGCGCTGTGGCTCAAGAGGTAGAGCTCTAGCCTTGAGCTGAAGAGCTGAGGGACAGCGCCCAGGGCCAGAGTTCAGGCCCCACAACTGGACCCAAAAAAAATAAATAAAATAAAAAAAATAAAAAAATAAAATTAAGTCACTGTCTTGAAAATGGGGCCAATATTTCTACCATTGGTGGGATTTGATCTCTGTCCAGGTAACTCTTTTGTACCATGGGTGAAGGCGAAGCTCACTGTCCTTGAGGAAAAGAAATTCAAGCTAGAGTTCCCATCGCCTGAATGAAGGCTCTGCAGTGGAAAAGATATGTATGTGGAATATATGATATGTACTTACATATGTGTGTTTATTACATATTATGATTTTATTATTGATTTTGTAATTATTTTGTTTTTATTTGATTCTTTCATTATTTATTTTATTTAGTATTATCTACACATAATATTTATTATATTTTGTACATCTATTATAAAATTATACACAATAATTTAGGACATTGGCTCATTTTTCATTAAAACTTTTTAAGTGTTGAAACCTGATACATAATTAAATGGAAGCATTTGTCACAATCTTCACATGTTTAGAGTCTCTCCCAAGTATAAGCTTTGTCTTATTTATGTTTGGACACACTTCTATAGGGATTACTTTAGATGATTTATACTCAGAAGCCTTTTCATGAGGACAAGCAAGTTGTGGGATAAAATTGTAAGGGTGTGGCTAGAAATGTGGGTAAAGTGCTTGCTCAACATGCATGAATAAGAGGGTTTGAATACACACTGCCACATGCTCAGAAAAAGACAGAAACAGTGGAGTGGCTCTAATGGTAGAGTGCTAGCCTTGAGAAAAAGAAACCCCAGGACTGTCAACAACATTAGGTCAGATGCCTGTGGCTCACCACTGGAACACTAGCTTCTCAGGAGGCTGAGATCTAAAGACCACAGTTTAAACACAGTGTAGGCAAGGAAAGGCTGTTAGACTCTTATCTGCAATGAACCATAAAAAAAACCCATGTGGCACTGTGGCTCAAGTTGTAAGTGTTAGCATTGAGCTGAATTGATTAGGGACAGTGCCCAGGCTTGATACAAGACATACAACTGGAAAAAGTGAAGGTTAATCAAAGTACTTTTCCTATTTGCTAATTAAGAGAACATTCTCTGGAAAATGAATGCTGATGTACACCATAATTGGAATCAGAGCTTAAGGTTCACGTGTAGTACATCCATATGCCCAGCCTCTCAGACTCTAGCATTATAATCTTGTGTCCTACAAGGATCTGAAAGGACCAATGTTGAAAGGCTTAAAAATGCTCCCTAAACCCCTTTTGTGATAAAGCAATTGACTTGTATTGTAAATGTCAAAGTACTGAAACCGA
>NW_012311973.1:0-2294 GCF_000151885.1 Dipodomys ordii | reverse complement strand
TCAGGAAAGCAGATGCAGAAGAAGAGAAGAAGAAGAAGAAGAAGAAGAAGATTGAAGAAGAAGAAGAAGAAGAAGAAGAAGAAGAAGAAGAAGAAGAAAAGAAGAAGAAGAAGAAGAAGAAGAAGAAGAAGAAGAAGAAGAAGAAGAAGAAGAAGAAGAAGAAGAAGAAGAAGAAGAAGAAGAAGAAGAAGCATAAGGAGAAGCATAAGGAGAAGCATAAGGAGAAGCATAAGGAGAAGTATAAGGAGAAGCAGTAGAAGCAGAAGAAGCAGAAGCAGGAGAAGCAGAAACAGAAGAAAAAGAATAAGCATAAGAAGCAGAAGCAGAAGCACTGGGAGAAGCAGAAGAAGGAGAAGGAGAAGGAGCAGCAGAAGGAGAAGCAGAAGCAGAAAGAGAAGCAGAAACAGAAGGAGAACAAGAAGGAGAAGCAGGAGAATCAGAAGAAGCAGAAAGAGAAGGAGAAGAAGGAGAAGCAGAAGTAGAATTAGAAGAAACAGAAGAAGAAGAAGCAGAAGAAACAGAAGCAAAAGAAACAGAAGAAGGAGAAGAGCAGAAGCAGAAGCAGAAGGAGAAGCAGAAGCAGAAGGAGAAGCAGAAAGAGAAGCAGGAAAAGCAGAAGAAGCAGGAGAAGCAGAAGAAACATGAGAAGCCGAAGAAGCAGAAGCAGAATGAAGCAGAAGGAGAAACAGAAGAAGCACAATCTGAAGCAGAAGCAGAAGAAACAGAAATAGTAGAATAAGCAGAAGCAGAAACAGCAGGAGAAGCAGAAGAAGAAGCAGAAAGAGAAGCAGGTAAAGCAGAAGAAGAAGAAGCAGAATGAGAATCAGAAGGAGAAGCAGAAGAAGGAGAAGGAGAAGCAGAAGCAGAAGAAGATGCAGAAGGAGAAGCAGGAGAAGCAGAAGAAGCAGAAGCAAAAGGAGAAGCAGGAAAAGCAGAAGAAGCAGAAGCAAAAGAAGGAGAAGGAGAAGCAGAAACAGAAGAAGGAGCATAAGGACAAGCACAAGCAGAAGGAGATGCAGAAGGAGAAGCAGGAGAAGCAGAAGAAGCAGAAGCTGAAGGAGAAGCAGAAGTAGGAGAAGGAGAAGGAGGAGAAGCAGAAACAGAAGGAGAAGCCGAAGCGGAATGAGAAGCAGAAAGAGAAGCACGAGGAGCACAAGAAGCAGAAGCAGGAGAAGCCGAAAGAGAAGAAGCAGAAGAAGCAGAAACAGAAGCAGAAGTAGAAGCAGAAGCAGAAGGAGAAGCAGCAGAAGAAGTAGAACCAGAAATTCAGGCAGGAGAAACAGAAGAAGCAGAAGCAGAAAGAGAAGCAAAAAGAGAAGCAGAAGAAGAAGTAGAAGAAGCAGCAGAAGGAGAAGCAACAGAAGAAGCAGAAAAACAAGCAGGAGAAGCAGAAGCAGAAAGAGAAGTAGAAGCAGAAGATGCAGAAGCAGAAGAAGAAACAGTTGAAGCATAAGAAGCAGAAGCAGGAGAAGCAGAAGCAGAAGAACAAGAAGAAGCATTAGAAGCAGAAGCAGAAGCAGAGGGAGAAACAGAAGAAGGAGAAGGAGCAGCAGAAGGTGAAGCAGAAGGAGATGAAGAAGCAGAAAGAGAAGCAGAAACAGAAGGAGAAGAAGAAGGATTAGTTGGAGAACCAGAAGAAGCAGAAGCAGAAAGAGAAGCAGAAGAAGGAGAAGGAGAAGCAGAAGCAGAGGAAAGGAAGGAGAAGCAGAAGAAGCAGAAGCGGGAGAGCAGAAGAAGAAGAAGAAACAGAAGAAGGAGAAGGAGCAGAAGGAGAAGCAGAAGCAGAAGGAGAAGCAGAAAGAGAAGCAGAAGAAGCAGTAGCAGGAGAAGCAGAAGCAGAAGAAACAGAAGAAGCCGAAGAAGCAGAAGCAGGACCTGAAGCAGAAGAAACAGAACTAGCAGAAGAAGCAGAAGCAGAAGAAGAAGAAGGAGAAGGAGAAAGAGAAGGATTAGGAGTAGGAAGAGCAGAAGGAGAATCAGAAGCAGAACGAGAAGCAAAAGGAGCAGCAGAAGAAGAAGCAGAAGGAGAATCAGAAGGAGAAGCAGAAGAAGGAGAAGCAGAAGCAGAAGAAGCAGCAGAAGGAGAAGCAGAACTAGAAGAAGATGCAGAAGGAGATGCAGGAGAAGCAGAAGAAGCAAAAGCAAGAGAAGCAGAAGAAGGAGAAGGAGAAGGAGAAGGAAGGGCAGCAGAAGGAATAGGAGAAGCAGAAGGAGAAGCAGAAGCAGAATGAGAAGCAGAAAGAGAAGCAGTAGAAGCAGAAGAAGCAGGAAAAGCAGAAGCAGACGAAAGATGA
>NW_012311972.1:0-2295 GCF_000151885.1 Dipodomys ordii | reverse complement strand
GTTGGGGACAGCAGGGACACAGTTTGGTTACAAAGCGGGGACACAGTGGGACACAGCGGGGACACAGTCGGGACACAGCGGTACACAGCGTGGGACACAGCAGGGGACACATTGGGGGACAGCGGGGACACATAGGGACACAGCAGGACAAAGCGGGGACACAGTAAGGACACAACGGGACACAGCTGGGAAACAGCGGGGGACACAGTGGGATACTGCGGGGACACAGAGGGACTTAGCGGTTACACAGTTAGGACACACCAGGGACACAGCGGGACACAGCGGGGACACAGCAGGGACACAGCGGGACACAGCGGGACCCAGCGGGGACACAGCGGGGACACAGCGGGACACAGCCGGACAAAACGGGACACAGCGGGGCACAGCGGGGCACAGCGGGGGACACAGCAGGGGACAGCGGGGACATACTGGGGGACAGCGGGGACACAGCGGGACACAGCAGGGGAAAGCAGGGACACAGCGGGGACACAGAGGGGACACAGCGGGACACAGCGGGGACACAGCGGGGACACAGTGGGACACAGCGGGGACACAGAGGGACAAAGCGGGGGACTCAGCGGGACACAGCGGGACACAGAGGGACACAGCGGGGACACAGCGGGGGACACAGCGAGGACACAGCGGGACACAGCCGGACAAAACGGGACACAGCGGGGACACAGCGGGGGAAACAGCGGGACACAGCGGGGGACACAGCCGGACACAGTGCGGGACAGAGCGGGGGACACAGTGGCACACAGCAGGGACACAGCTGGACACAACGGGACATAGCAGGACACAGCGGGGGACACAGCGGGGACTAAGCAGGGGAAACAGTTGGGGACAGCAGGGACACAGCGGGACACAGCTGGGGACAAAGCAGGGGACACAGTGGGACACAGCAGGACACAGCGGGGACACAGCGGTAAACATCGCGGGACACAGCGGGACACATCAGGACACAGCGGGACAGAGCGGGGACACAGCGGGGGACACAGTGAGGACACAGCGAGACACAGCGGGGACACAGCAGGGAATCTCCGGTGGACAGCGGGGACACAGCAGGAAACAGTGTGGGACAGCGGGGACATAGCGAGACACAGCGGGACACACCGGGACACAGCGGGGACACAGTTGGGGACAGCAGGTACACAGCGGGACACAGCGGGGACACAGCGGGGGACAGCAGGGAGACACAGCGGGACACAGCGGGACACAGCGGGGACACAGCGGGACACAGCAGCGACACAGCGGGGACACAGCGGGACACAGCGGGGCACAGTGGGACTCAGTGGAGGACACCGCGGGACACAGTGTGGGACATAGAGGCGGACACAGCAGGACACAGAGGGACACAGCTTGGGACACAGCGGGGACACAGTGCGAACACAGCAAGGACACAGCGGGGGACACAGCGGGACACAGCGGGGACACAGCGGGGACACAGCAGGACACAGCATGGGACAGCGGGGACATGGCGAGACACAGCGGGACACAGCGGGACACAGCGGGGACACAGTTGGGGACAGCAGGGACACAGCGGGACACAGCGGGGACAGAGCGGGACACAGCTGGGGACAAAGCAGGGTACACAGTGGGACAGAGCGGGACACAGCGGAGGACAAAGCGGTAAACATCGCGGGACACAGCGGGACACAGCGGGGGACACAACGGAACACAGCGGGGGACATAGCGGGGGACACAGCGGGACACAGAGGGACACAGCAGGGACACAGCGGGACACAGCGGGACAGAGCGGGGACACAGCAGGGACACAGCGAGGAAATAGCGGGACACAGCGGGACACAGCGGGGACACAGTTGGGGACAGCAGGGACACAGCGGGACACAGCGGGGACACAGCGGGACACAGCCGGGGTCAAAGCAGGGGACACAGTGGGACACAGCGGGAAACAGCCGGGGACACAGCGGTAAACATCGCGGGACACAGCGGGACACAGAGGGGAACACAGCGGGGGACACAGTGGGACACAGCGGGACACAGCGGGACACAGCAGGGATACAGCAAGACACAGCGGCGAACACAGCGGGGGACACAGCAGGACACAACAGGACACAGCGTGGGACACAGAGGGGACACAGTGGCAAACAACAGGACATTGTGGGACACAGAGCAGGACACAGAGGGTCACTGCGGGGACACAGCGAGGACACAGCGGGACACAGCGGGACACAGTGGGGACACAGCGGGGACACAGCGAGGATACAGCGGGACACAGAGGGACCCAGCTGGAGAGAGCGGGGAATACAGCAGGGGACACAGCGGGACACAGTG
>NW_012311971.1:0-2295 GCF_000151885.1 Dipodomys ordii | reverse complement strand
TCACGCTGGGTCGTCGCTGTGTCCCCCGATGTGTCCCGTTGTGTCCCCAGCTGTGTAACCCGCTGTGCCCCATTATGTCCCTGCTGTATCGACGCTGTGTCCTGCTGGGTCCCGCTGTGTCCTCTCTGTGTTCCCCGCTGTGTCCCGCTGTGTACCACTCTGTGTCCCACTGTGTCCCCCGCTGTTTCCCGCTGTGTCCCGCTGTGTCCCCCGCTGTGTCCATGCTGTGTCCTCGCTGTGTCCCGCTGTGTACTGCTGTGTCCCCGCTGAGTCCTGCTGTGTCCCCGCTCTGTCCCGCTGTGTCCCCGCTGTATCGACGCTATGTCCCGCTGTGTCCCGCTGTGTCCTCACTGTGTTCTCCACTGTGTCCCTCTGTGTACCCCTCTGTGTCCCCCTCTGTGTCCCGTTTTATCCCCCGTTGTGTCCCGCTGTGTCCCCGCAGGATCCCTGCTCTGTCCTGCTGTGTCCCGCTATGTTCCATGGTGTCCCGCTTTGTCCCCCGCTGTGTCCCCCGCTGAGTCCATGCTGTTGTCCCGCTGTGTCCCGCTGTGTCCTTCCTGTGTCCCCCGCTTTGTCCCGCTCTGTCCCCTGCTTTGTCCCGCTGTGTCCCCGCTGATTCCGGCTTTATCCTCCCTGTGTCCCTCGCTGTGTTCCACACTGTTCTTTGCTGTGTCCCTCTGTGTCCCGCTGTGTCCCCCGCTGTATCAATGATGTGTCCTGCTGTGTCCCGCTGGGTCCTTGCTGTGTTCCCTGCTGTGTCCCGCTGTGTCCCCCGCTTTGTCCCCCACTGTGTCCCTGCTGTGTCCCCGCTGTGTCCTGCTGTATACTGCTGTGTCCCCCGCTGAGGCCCGCTGTGTATCTGCTGTGTCCCGCTGTGGCCCCCGTTGTGTCCCACTGTGTTCCGCTGTGTACCCTGATGTGTCCCGCTATGTTCCCGCAGTGTCCCCGCTGTGTCCCGCTGTGTCCCGCTGTGTCCCGTGGTGTCCCGCTTTGTCCCGGCTGTGTCCCCCGGTGAGTCCCCGCTGTGTCCCCGCTGTGTCCCGCTGTGCCCTCGCTGTGTCGCACGGTGTGTTCCACTTTGTCCTCGTTGTTTCCCCCGCTGTGTCCCTTTGTGTCCCCTGCTGTGTACCCCGCTGTGTCCCGCTGTGTCCCCGCTGTAACGACGCTGTGTCCCACTGGGTCCCGCTGTGTCCTCGCTGTGTCCCCAGCTGTCTCCCTCTTTGTCCCCCACTGTGTCCCGCTGTTGCCCGCTGTGTCCTCGCTGTGTCCCTGCTGTGTCCCCGCTGTGTCCCACTGTGTCCCGCTGTGTACTGCTGTGTCCCCCGCTGTGTCCCAATGTGTCCCCACTGTGTCCCGCTGTGTACCCCACTGTGTCCCCCTCTGTGTCCCGCTTTGTACCCCACTGTGTCCTGCTGTGTCCCGCTGTGTGCTGCTGTGTCCCCCGCTGAGTCCCGCTTTGTCTCCGCTGTGTCCCAATGTGTCCTAGCTGTGTCCCCCGCTGTGTCCCGCTGTGTCCCCCGCTGTGTCCCGCTGTGTCTACTGCTGTGTCCCTGCTGTGTCGCGCTGTGTCCGGCTGTGTCCTCACTGTGTCCCACGCTGTGCTCTGCTGTGTCCTCGCTATGTCCCCCGAAGTGTCCCTTTGTGTCCCCAGCTGTGAAACCCGCTGTGTCCTGCTGTGTCCCCGCTGTATCTACGCTGTGTCCCGCCGTGTACCCCACTGTGACCCGCTGTATCCTTGCTGTGTCCCCAGCTGTTTCCCGCTGTGTCCCCGCTGTGTCCCCCGCTGTGTCCCACTGTGTCCCCCACTGTGTCCCGCTGTGTCTACTGCTGTGTCCCCGCTGTGTCCCGCTGTGTCCCGCTGTGTCCTCGTTGTGTCCCCTGCTGTGTCCCGTTGTGTCCCCAGCTGTGTACCCCACTGAGTCCCGCTGTGTCCCCGCCGTATCGACGCTGTGTCCCGCTGGGTCCCGCTGTGTCCTCGCTGTGTTCCCCGCTGTGTCCCGCTGTGTACCCTTTTGTGTCCCCCGCTGTGTCCCGCTGTGTCCCCGCTGTTACCCGCTGTGTCCCGCTGTGTCTCATGCTTTGTCCCGTCTGTGTCCCACTGTGTCCCGCTGTGTCCTGCTGTGTCCCCCACTGTGTCCCTTTGTGTCCCCAGCTGTGTAACCTGCTGTGTAACGCTGTGTCCCCGCTGTATCGATGCTGTTTCCCGCTGGGTCCCGCTGTGTCCTCGCTGTGTCCTGCTGTGTACCGCTGTGTCACTACTGTGTCCCCGCTGTGTCCCTTTGTGTCCCCCGCTGT
>NW_012311970.1:0-2295 GCF_000151885.1 Dipodomys ordii | reverse complement strand
GTCCCTGGTGTATCCTCGCTGTGTAACTGCTATGTCCCTCTGTGTCCTCTGCTGTGTCCCGCTGTGTCTCAGGCTGTGTCCCCCGCTGTGTCTGCTCTTCACGCTGTGTCCCGCTGTGTCTTTGCTGTGTCCCCATTTGTGTCCCGCTGTGTCCTCGCTGGGTCCCCCGCTGTGTCGTGCTGGGTCCATATGTGTCAAGCTGTGTCCTCTCTGTGTATCCCTCTGTGTCCCGCTGTGTCCTCGCTATGTCCCACACTGTGTCCCCGCTGTGACCCGCTGTGTCACTGCTGTGTCCCTGCTGTGTCCCGCTGTGTCCCCGATGTCCCCCGCTGTGTCCCGTTGTGTCCCCGCTGTCTGCATGTGTGTCCCCGCTGTCCCTTGCTGTGTCCCCCGCTGTGTCCCCCTGTGTCCTCGCTGTGTCCCCAGCTGTGTCCTGCTGTGTCCCACGCTGTGTCCCCCACTGTGTCCCGCTGTGTCCCCTGCTGTGTCCCACTGTGTCCCGCTGTGTCCCCGCTGTCCGCCGGTGTGTCACTGCTGTCCCTAGCTGTGTCCTCCGCTGTGTCCCGCTGTGTCCTCGCTGTGTCTCACTGTGTCCCCGCTTTGTCTCCGCTGTGTCCCGCTGTGTCCCTTGTGTGTTCTCTCTGTGTAACCGCTGAGTCCCTCTGTGTCCCCGCTGTGTCCCACTGTGTCCCCCGCTGTGTCCCCGCTTTGTCCCCGCTGTGTCCTGCTGTGTCCCCGCTGGGTCCCGCTGGGTCCCGGCTGTGTCCCGATGTGTACCGCTGTGTCTTTCTCTGTGTACCCCGCTGTGTCCTGCTGTGTCCCCCGCTGTGTCCTGCTGTGTCCTCGCTGTGTCCCCCGCTGTTTCCCCCTGTTTCCCACGCTATGTTCCCCTGTGTCCCCCGCTGTGTCCTTCTGTGTTCTTTGCTGTGTCCCCCGCTGAGTCCCGCTGTGTCCCCCGCTGTTTACCGCTGTGTCCCCGCTGTGTCCCCGCTGTGTCCCTCTGTGTCCCTGGTGTGTCCTCGCTGTGTAACTGCTATGTCTCTCTGTCCCCGCTGTGTCCCACTGTTACGCAGTGTCCCCCTATGTCCCCTCTTTGTCCTCGCTGTATCCCCTGCTGTGTCCCACTGTGTCCCCTGCTATGTCCCCGCTGTGTCCCCGCTGTGTCCTAGCTGTGTCCTGCTGTGTCTCCGTACTTCCCCAGTTTGTCCCCACTGTCCACCGCTGTGTCCCTCGCTGTGTACCTCTGTGTCCTGCTCTGTCCTGGCTTTATCCCCGCTATGTCCCGCTGTGTCCCTGCTGTGTCCGTGCTGTGTTCCACTCTCTCCCGCTGTGTGCAGCTCTGTGTCCTCCGCTGTGTCCCCCGCTGTGTCCCGCTGTGTCCCGCTGTGTCCCGCTTTTTCCCCCGCTGTGTCCCGCTGTTTCCCACTGTGCCCCTGCTGTGTCCCCGCTGTGTCCCGCTGTGTACCCCAAGGTGTCCCACTGTGTCCCCTGCTGTGTCCCTGCTTTTTCCCTTTGTGTCCCGCTGTGTCCCGCTGTGTACCCTGCAGTGTCCTGCTATGTCCCCCGATGTGTCCCGCTGTGTCCCGCTTTGTCCCCGGCTGTGTCCCCTGCTGTGTCCTGCTCTTTCCCGCTGTGTCCCGCTGTGTCGTTGCTGTGTCCCCATTTGTGTCCCGCTGTGTCCTTGCTGGGTCCCCCGCTGTGTCCTGCTGTGTCCCCATGTGTAACGCTGTGTCCTCGCTGGGTCCTCCGCTGTGTCCCCGCTCTGTCCCTCTTGTGTTCCACTCTCTCCCTCTGTGTGCGGCTCTGTGTCCCCTGCTGTGTCCCCCGCTGAGTCTCCATGCTGTCCCCCGCTGTGTCCCCTCTGAGTACCGCTGTGTCCCGAAGTGTCCTCGATGTGTCCCCGCTTTTTCCCGCTATGTCCTGCTGTATCCGGCTGTTCCTGCTGTCCCCCACTGTGTCCCCTGCTCTGTCGCCGCTGTGTCCCGCTTTGTCCCCCGCTGTGTCCCGCTGTGTTCCCTGCTGTGTCCCCCTCTGTGTCCCACTGTGTCCCGTTGTGTCCTTGCTGTTTCCCCGCTGTGTCCTGCTGTGTCCCTTTGTGTCCCCGCTGTCCCCCGCTGTGTCCCCTGCTGTGTCCTCGCTGTGTCCCCGCTGTGTCCCGCTGTGTCCCTGGTGTGTCCTCACTGTGTAACCACTAAGCCCCTCTGTGTCCCCGCAGTGTCCCACTGTGTCCCCAGCTGTTTCCCCGCAGTGTCCCCGCTGTTTCCTCCTGTGTCCCGCTGTGTCCTCGCTGTGTCC
>NW_012311969.1:0-2295 GCF_000151885.1 Dipodomys ordii | reverse complement strand
ACAGCGAGGACACAGCGGGGGACACAGCGGGGGACACTGCGTGACACAGCGGGGAACACAGCGAGGACACAGCGGGACCCAGCGGGACACAGCGTCGATACAACGGAGATACAGCGTTACACAGCGTGGTTCACATCTGTGGACACAACGGGACACAGTGGGGACAGAGCGGGACACAGTGGGACACAGCGAGGACAAATCGTGAGACACAGCGAGGGACAGAGCGGGAGACAGCGGGGGACACAGCGAGGACACAGCAGGACACAGCGGGACACAGCAGGGACAGAGCAGGACACAGCGGGACACAGCGGGGGACACAGCGGGACACAGCGGGGGACCCAGCGAGGACACAGCGGGACACAGCGGGGAACACAGCGAGGACAAAGCGGGGGACATAGCGGGGGACACTGAGGGACACAGCGGGACAAAGCGTCGATACAGCGGAGATACAGCGTTACACAGCATGGTACACAGCTGTGGACACAACGGGACACAGTGGGGGCACAGCGGGACACAGCGGAACACAGTGGGACACATCGGGGACAAAGCGTGAGACACAGCGGGGGACAGAGCGGGAGACAGCGGGGGACACATTGAGGACACAGCGGGACACAGCGGAGGAAACAGCGGGACACAGCGGTGGACAAAGTGGGACAGAGCGGGGGACACAGCGGGACACAGCGGTGGACAGAGCGGTACACAGCGGTGGACACAGCGAGGACACAGCGGGACCCAGCGGGACACAGCGTCGATACAGCGGGGACAGAGTGGGCCACAGCGGGACACAGCAGGAACAAAGCAGTAGACACAGCAGGACACAGCAGGGGACACAGCGGGACACAGCCGGGGATACAGGGAGGACAGAGCGGGACACAGCGGGGACAGGGCAGGGACTCAGCGGGGGACACAGCGGGGGACAAAGCGGGACACCATGGGACACAGCGGAACACAGTGGGGACAAAGAGGAGACAGAGCAGGACACAGCGAGGACACAGCGGGACAAAGCAGGGTAAACAGCAGGGGACACAGCGGGACACAGCGGGGGACACAGCGGGACACAGCGGGGGACACAGCGAGGACACAGCGGGATACAGCGGGGGACACAGCGAGGACACAGCGGGGGACACACCGGGAGACACAGCGGAACACAGCAGAGAACACAGCGAGGACACAGCGGGACACAGCAGGACACAGCGTCGATACAGCAGGGACACAGCGTTACACAGCGTGTTTCACATCTGTGGACACAACGGGACACAGTGGGGCCAGAGCGGGACACAGTGGGACACAGCGAGGACAAATCGTGAGACGTAGCGGGGGACAGAGCGGGAGACAACGGGGGACACAGCGAGGACACAGCAGGACACAGCGGGACACAGCAGGGACAGAGCGGGACACAGCGGGACAGAGCGGGGGACAAAGCAGGACACAGCGGGGGACCCAGCGAGGACACAGCGGGACACAGCGGGGAACACAGCGAGGACACAGCGGGACACAGCGGGGAACACAGCGAGGACACAGCGGGGGAAACAGCGGGGGACACTGAGGGACACAGAGGGACACAGCGTCGATACAGCGGGGACACAGCGTTACACAGCATGGTACACAGCTGTGGACACAACGGGACACAGTGGGGGCACAGCGGGACACAGCGGGACAAAGTGGGACACATCGGGGACAAAGCGTGAGACACAGCGGGGGACAGAGCGGGAGACAGCTGGGGACACAGCGAGGACACAGCGGGACACAGCGGGGGAAACAGCGGGACACAGCGGAGGACACAGGGGGAGAGAGCAGGGGACACAGCGGGACACAGCGGTGGAAACAGCGGGACACAGCGGTGGACCCAGCGAGGACCCAGTGGGACCCAGAGGGACACAGTGTCGATACCGCTGGGATACAGCCTTACACAGCGTGGTACACATCTGTGGACACAACGGGACACAGTGGGGGCACAGCGGGACACAGCGGGACACAGTGGGACACAGCGAGGACAAATCGTGAGACGAAGCGGGGGACAGAGCGGGAGACAGCGGGGGACACAGCGAGGACACAGCAGGACACAGTGGGACACAGCAGGGAACACAGCGAGGACACAGCGGGACCCAGCGGGACCCAGCGTCGATACAGCGGGGATACAGCGTTACACAGTGTGGTACAAATCTGGGGACACAAGGGGACACAGTGGGGGCACAGCGGGACAGAGCGGGACACAGTGGGACACAGCGAGGACTAATCGTGAAACACAGCGGGGGACAGAGTGGAGACAGCGGGGGACACAGCGAGGACACAGCA
>NW_012311968.1:0-2295 GCF_000151885.1 Dipodomys ordii | reverse complement strand
TTCCGCTGTGTCTTCGCTTTTTTCCCCGCTGTGTCCTGCTGTGTCCCTGCCATATCGACGCTGGTTTCACCTGGGTCCCGCTGTGTCCTCCCTGTGTCCCCCGCTGTGTGCCGCTGTGTCCCCCGCTGTGTCCCTGCTGTGTCCCCGCTGTGTCCCGGTGTGTCCCACTGTGTACTGCTGTGCCCCGCTGAGTCCCGCTGTGTCCGCTCTGTGTCCCAATGTGTCCTCGCTATGTCCCCCGCTGTGTCCCGCTGTGTCCTCCCTGTGTCCCCCGCTGTGTCCCGCTGTGTCCCTCTGTGTCCCCCGCTCTGTCCCCCGCTATGTCTCGCTGTGTCCCCCGCTGTGTCCCACTGTGTCCTTGCTGTGTCCCCCGTTCTGTGCCACTGTGTCCTCGCTGTGTCCCCGGCTGTTTCCCGCTGTGTCCTGCTGTGTCACGCTGTTTCCCCACTGTGTCCCCGCTGTTTCCCTCTGTGTACCCCGCTGTGTCCAGCTTTGTCCCCACTGTGTCCCGCTGTGTCCCCCGCTGTTTCCCACTGTGTCCCCCACTGTGTACCGCTGTGTCCCCGCAGGTTCCCCTCTGTTTCCCGCTGTGTCCCGCTGTGTTCCGTGGTGTCCTCGCTGTGTCCCCCTGCTGTGTCCCGCTGTGTCCCACTGTGTCCTCGCTATGTCCCCCTCTGTGTCCCGCTGTGTCCCCCGCCGTGTCCCGCTGTGTCCCGCTGTGTCCCGCTGCGTCCCCGCTGTGTCCCGCTGTGTCCCGCTTAGTCCCGCACTGTGTCCCGCAGTGACCACGTTGTGTCCCGCTGTGTCCCACTGTGTCCCGTGGTGTCCCGCTTTGTCCCCCGCTGTTTCCCCGGCTGAGTCTCGCTGTGTCCCCACTGTGTCCTCTCTGTGTCCCCCGCTGTGTCCTGCTCTGTTCCCCACTGTGTCTCCCGTTTTTCCCCTGCTGTGCCCCGCTGTGTCCCGCTGTGTCCCACTGTGTCCCCCACTGTGTCCCGTTGTGTCAACAGCTGTGTACCCGGCTGTGTCCCGCTGTGTCTCTGCTGTATCAATGCTGTGTCCCGCTGGGTCCTGCTGTGTCTCTCTCTGTGTTCCCCACTGTGTCCTGCTGTGTCCCCCGCTGTGTCCCTCACTGTGTCCCCCGCTGTGTCCAGCTGTGTCCCGCTGTGTCCCCCGCTGTGTCCTTGCTGTGTCCCCGCTGTGTCCCGCTGTGTCCCGCAGTGTCCCCAGCTGTGTCCCGCTGTGTCACCGCTGTGTCCTGCTTTGTCCTCAATGTGTCCCACGCTGTGTCCCGCTTTGTCCCTGCTGTGTACCCCGCTGTGTCCCGCTGTGTCCCGCTGTGTCCCCCGCTGTGTCCCGCTATGTCCTGCTGTGTCACGCTGTTTCCCCGCTGCATCCCCGCTGTGTCCCTCTGTGTACCCTGCTGTGTCCAGCTTTGTCCCCGCTGTGTCTCGCTGTGTCCCACGCTCTGTCCCCCACTGTGTCCCGCTCTGTCCTCCTCTGTGTCCCGCTTTGTCCCCCGCTGTGTCCCACTGTGTCCCCGCAGGGTCACTGCTGTTTCCCGCTGTGTCCCGCTGTGTTCCGTGGTGTCCCTCTTTGTCTCCCGCTGTGTCCCCCGCTGAGTCCCTGCTGTTTCACCGCTGTGTCCCGCTGTGTCCTCGCTGTGTCCCCCGCTGTCTCCCGCTCTGTCCCTCGCTGTGTCTCACGCTTTGTCAACGCTGTGTCCCACTGTGTCCCGCTGTGTCCGGCTGTGCCCCCACTGTGTCCCGTTGTGTCCACAGCTGAGTACCACGCTGTGTAACGCTGTGTGCCCGCTGTATCGACGCTATGTCCCGCTGGGTCCCGCTGTGTCCTCGCTGTGTTCCCCGCTGTGTCCCGCTGTGTCCCCCGCTTTGTCCTCGCTGTGTCCCCCGCTGTGTCCTGCTGTGTCCTCACTGTGTCCCCCGCTGGGTCCCGGCGGGTCCTGCTGTGTCCTCGCTGTGTCCACCGCTGTGTCCCGTTGTGTCCCCAGCTGTGTCCCCCGCTATGTCCCGATGTGTCTACTGCTGTGTCCATGCTATGTCTTGCTGTGTCGCGCTGTGTCCCCCGCTGTGTCCGCTGCTTTGTCCTGCTGTTTTCCCCGCTGTGTCACCAATGTGTCCCGCTGTGTCCTCGCTGTGTCCCGCTGTGTCTCGCTGTGCCCCCACTCTGTCCCGTTGTGTCCACAGCTGGGTTACCACGCTGTGTAACCCTGTGTCCCCGCTGTATCGACGCTGTGTCCTGCTGGGTGCCGTTGTGTCCTCGCTGTGTTCCCCGCTG
>NW_012311967.1:0-2295 GCF_000151885.1 Dipodomys ordii | reverse complement strand
ACAGCGTGACACAGCAGGACACAGCAGGACACAGCGGGGGACACATCGAGGACACATGCGGCACACAGCATGGGACACAGCAAGGACACAGTGGGACACAGAGGTGGACACAGCGGGACATAGCAGGGAACACAGCGGGGGACACAGCGGGACACAGCGGGGGAAACAGGGAGGACACAGCGGGACACAGCAGGGGACAGAGCGAGGACACATTGGGACACATTGGGACACAGCGGGATTCAGCGGGGGACACAGCAGTACACAGCGGGACAAAGCGGGACACAGCGGGGACACAGCAGAGACACAGCGGGGGACAGAGCGGGACACAGCGGGGGACACAGGGATGACAGAGCAGAACCAGGCGGGACCCAGCGTGGATACAGCAGGGACCCAGCTGGACACAGCGGGACACAGCGGGGACACAGCAGTAGACACAGCGGGACACAGTGCCGGACACAGCGGGACACAGCGCCGGACACAGCGGGACACAGCGGGGGACAAAGGGAGGACACAGCAGGACCCAGCGGGACCCAGCGTCGATACAGCAGGGACACAGCGGGACACAGTGGGGTACACAGCTGGGGACACAGCATGCACACAGCTGGGGACACAGCGGGGACAAAATGAGACACCACGGGACACAGCGAGGACACAGCGGGAAACAGGGGAACACAGTGGAGGACAAAGCGGGATGAAGCGGGGGACATAGCGGGACACAGCGGCACACAGTGGGGGACACAGCGCGGGACAGCGGAGACAGAGATGGGCCACAGCGGGACACAGCGTTGACATAGCTGGACACAGCGGGGTACACATCGGGACACAGCGGGCACACCGGGCGACACAGCGGGACACAGCGGGACACAGTGGGGACACAGTGGGACACAGCGGGACAAAGCGGGGGACACAGCGGGAAACAGCTGGGGACACAGCGAGGACACAGCGGGATACAGCGGGGGACACAGTGAGGACATAGCGGGAAACAGCCGGGGAAAAGCGGGACACAGCGGGGACACAGCAGTGGACACAGCGGGACACAGCGGGGGACACAGCCGGACACAGCGGGGGAAACAGTGGGGGACACAGTGGGACACAGTGGGACACAGCGGGGGACACATGGGGAACAAGCGGGACACAGCGGGGACACAGCGGGACTCAGCGGGGGACACAGCAGTATACAGCAGGACACAGCGGGGACACAGCAGGGACACAGCGGGGGACACAGCGGGACACAGCGGGACACAGCGGGGAGCACAGCGGGACACAGAGGGGGACACAGAGGGGTACACAGCGGGAAACAGCTGGGAACACAGCGGGTCACAGTGGGACACAGCGGGAACACAGCTGGACACAGCGGGGTACACAGTGGGACACAGCGGGGGACACAGAGGGGTACACAGCGGGACACAGCGGGACATAGCGGGGACAGAGCTGGACACAGCGGGGCACAGCGGGGGACACATCGGGACACTACGGGGGACACAACGAGGACACAGCGGGACACAGCGGGGATATAGCGGGACTCAGCGGGCGACACAGCAGTACACAGCGGGACATAGCGGGACACAGAGGGGTACACAGCGGGACACAGCGGGGAACACAGTGAGGACACAGCGGGACCCAGTGGGACACAGCGTCGATACAGCGGGTCACAGCGGGACACAGCGGGACACAGCGGAGACACAGAAGTAAACACAGAGGGACACAGCGGGGAACACAGCGGGACACAGCGGGGGACCCAGGGAGTACACAGCGGGACACAGCGGGGACACAGCGGGGACTCATCGGGGAACACAGCGGGGGACAAAGCGGGACAGCAAGGGACACAGCGGGACACAGCGGGACATAGCGGGGACACTGTGGGAAGATAGCAGGACACAGCGGGGTACACAGTGAGACACAGCAGGACACAGCGGGGGACACAGTGGGACCCAGCAGCGGACACAGCTGGGACACAGTGGGACACAGCGGGACACAGCGGGAGATACAGGGTGTCACAGCGGGACACAGTGGGGGACACAGCGAAGACACATTGGACACAGCGGGGACACAGCGGGACTCAGCAGGGGACACAGCAGTACACAGCGGGACACAGCGCGACACAGCGGGGAAACACATGAGGGACACAGGGAGGACACAGCAGGACACTGCGTGGACACAGCGGGGAATCACCGGGGGACACTGCGGGGGACAAAGCGAGGCACCACGGGACACAGCGGGACACAGTGGTGGACAAGGGGAGACAGAGCGGGAACATAGCAGGACACAGCATGGTACACAGCGGGACACAGCGTG
>NW_012311966.1:0-2295 GCF_000151885.1 Dipodomys ordii | reverse complement strand
CTTCTCCTTCTTCTTCTCCTTCTGTTTCTGCTTCTCTTTCTGCTTCTGCATCTCCTTCTGCTTCACCTTCTGCTGCTCTTTCTCCTTCTTCTGTTTCTCCCTCTGCTTCTGCTTCTTATGCTTCTTCTTTATCTTCTGCTTCTGCTTCTCCTGCTTCTGCTTCTTCTGCTTCTACTGCTTCTTCTTCTGCTTCTGTTTCTTCTGCTTCTACTTCTTTCTGCTTCTGCTTCTCCTGCTTGTTTTTCTGCTTCTTCTGCTGCTTCTACTTCTGCTGCTTCTTCTATTTCTCCTTCTGCTTCTCTTTTTGCTTCTCCTTCTTCTTCTGCTTCTTCTGTTTCTCCTGCCTGAATTTCTGGTTCTACTTCTTCTGCTGCTTCTCCTTCTGCTTCTGCTTCTACTTCTGCTTCTGATTCTGCTTCTTCTGCTTCTTCTCTTTCGGCTTCTCCTGCTTCTGCTTCTTGTGCTTCTCCTGCATCTCTTTCTGCTTCTCATTCTGCTTCTGCTTCTCCTTCTGCTTCTGCTTCTCCTCCTTCTCCTTCTCCTACTTCTGCTTCTCCTTCATCTTCTGCTTCTTCTGCTTCTCCTGCTTCTCCTTCTGCATCTCCTTCTGCTTGTGCTTGTCCTTATGCTTCTTCTTCTGCCTGTGCTTCTCTTTCTCCTTCTTTTGCTTCTCCTTTTGATTCTGCTTCTTCTGCTTTTCCTTCTTCTCGTGCTGCTTCTGCTTCTTCTGCTTCTCCTTCTGCATCTTCTTATGCTTCTGCTTCTCCTTCTCCTTCTTCTGCTTCTCCTTCTTATTCTCCTACTGCTTCTCCTTCTGTTTCTCCTTCTCCTTCTTGTTCTTCTGCTTTTCCTTCTGCTTCTCGTTCTGCTTCTGCTAGAACTGCTACTGCTTCTACTTCTTCTGTTTCTTCTGCTTTTCCTTCTGCTTTTGATTCTCTTTCTGCTTCTGCTTCTCCTTCTGCTTCTCCAGATTCTGCTTCTTCTGCTTCTCCTTCTGCTTCAGGTTCTTCTTCTGCTTCTTCGGATTCTTATGCTTCTGCTTCTCCTGCTTCTGCTTCTTCTGCTTTCCCTCCTTCTCTTTCTGCTTCTCCTGCTTCTACTACTTGTCCTTACCTGTTTGTTCTGCTTATGCTTCTCCTGTTTCTGCATCTCCTGCTCCTCCTTCTGCTGCTCTTTCTGCTTCTCATGCTGGTGCTCCTTCTCCTTCTCCTTCTTCTGCTTCTCCCACTGCTTCTGCTTCTGCTTCTTTTGCTTATTCTTTTTCTTCTGCTTCTGCTTCTCCTGCTTCCGCTTCTTCTGCTTCTCCTTTTGCTTCTGCTTCTCCGTCTGCTTCTGCTTCTTCTCTTCTCCTTCTTCTGTTTCTTCTGCTTCTGCTTCTCCTGCTTCTTCTTCTTCTGCTTCTCCTACTTCTCCTTCTGCTTCTGCGTCTCATTCTCCTTCTCCTTCAATTTCTCCTTCTTGTGCTTCTCATTCTGCTTCTGCTTCTGCTTCTCCTGATTCTTCTGTTTCTCCTTCTGTCTCCTTCTGCTTCTCTTTCTGCTTCTGATTCTCCTTCTGCTCCTCCTACTCCTAATCCTTCTCTTTCTCCTTCTTCTTCTTCTGCTTCTCGTTCTGCTTATGCTTCTTCTGCTTGTTCTGTTTCTTCTGCTTCTGCTTTTCAAGCTTCTGCTGCTTCTGCTTCTCCTTCAGCATTTAGTTCTCCTTCTGCTTCTAGGGCTTCTTCTATTTCTTCTGCTTCTGCTTCTCCTGCTACTGCTTCTTCCTTTTCTTCTGCTTCTCTTTCTGCTTCTCCTTCTGCTTCTGCTTCTCCTTCTGCTCCTTCACTTTCTTCTGTTTCTTCTTCTTCTTCTTCTTCTTCTTCTTCTTCTTCTTCTTCTTCTTCTTCTTCTTCTTCTTCTTCTTCTTCTTCTTCTTCTTCTTCTTCTTCTTCTTCTTCTTCTTCTTCTTCTTCTTCTTCTTCTTCTTCTGCTTCTCCCGCTTCTGCTTCTTCTGCTTCTCCTGCTTCTCCTTCTACTTCTACTTCTCCTTCTCCTTCTTCACCTTCTGCATCTGCTTCTGCTCCTTCTGATTCTCCAAATTCTCCTTCTTCATCTCCTTCTCTTTCTGCATCTCTTTCAGCTTCTGCATCACCTTCTGCATCACCTTCTGCTGCTCATACTCCTTCTTCTGTTACTCCCTCAGAATCAGCTTCTTATGCATCTACATCATCTTCTGCTTCTGCTACTACGGCTACTGCTTCTTATGCTACTACTGCTTCTTCTTCTGCATCTTCAGACTCTAATTCTCTATATGCTT
>NW_012311965.1:0-2295 GCF_000151885.1 Dipodomys ordii | reverse complement strand
CTTCTTCTGCTTTTCCTGCTTCTTCTTCTTCTGCTTCTTCTTCTTTTTCTGCTTTTTCAGTTTCTTCTGCTTCAGCTTCTGCTTCTTCTGCTTCTCCTTCTGCTTCTGTTTCTCCTTCTGCTTCTGCTCTTCTCCTTCTTCTGTTTCTTCTGCTTCTGCTTCTCCTGCTTCTCCTTCTTCTGCTTCTCCTACTTCTCCTTCTGCTTCTCCGTCTCATTCTCCTTCTCCTTCAATTTCTCATTCTTGTGCTTCTCATTCTGCTTCTGCTTCTCCTGCTTCTGCTTCTTCTGTTTCTCCTTCTGCTTCTCCTTCTGCTTCTCTTTCTGCTTCTAATTCTGCTTCTGCTCCTCCTACTCCTAATCCTTCTCTTTCTCCTTCTTATTCTTCTGCTTCTCGTTCTGCTTCTGCTTCTTCTGCTTGTTCTGTATCTTCTGCTTCTGCTTTTCCAGCTTCCTATGCTTCTGCTTCTCCTTCTGCTTCAGGTTCTCCTTCTGCTTCTTCAGCTTCTTCTGTTTCTTCTGCTTCTGCTTCTCCTGCAACTGCTTCTTCTGCTTCTGTTTCTATTTCTGCTTCTCCTTCTGCTTCTGCTTCTCCTTCTGCTCCTTCTCCTTCTTCTGCTCCTTCTCCTTCTTCTGTTTCTTCTTCTTCTTCTTCTTCTGCTTCTCCCGCTTCTGCTTCTTCTGCTTCTCCTGATTGTCCTTCTGCTTCTGCTTCTCCTTCTCCCTCTTCTACTTCTCTTTCTGCTTCTGCTTCTTCTGATTCTCCAACTTCTCCTTCTGTTTCTGCTTCTCTTTCTGTTTCTGCATCTCCTTCTGCTTCACCTTCTGCTACTCCTTCTCCTTCTTCTGTTTCTCCCTCTGCTTCTATTTCTGCTTCTTATGCTTCTTCTTTTTCTTCTGCTTCTGCTTCTCCTGCTTCTGCTTCTCATGCTTCTACTGCTTCTTCTTTTGGTTCTGCTTCTTCTGCTTCTACTTCTCTTTCTGCTTCTCCTGCTTGTTTTTCTGCTTCTTCTGCTGCTTCTCCTTCTGCTGCTTCTTTTACTACTCCTTGTGCTTCTCTTTTTGCTTCTCCTTCTGCTTCTGCTTCTGCTTCTTCTGTTTCTCCTGCCTGAATTTCTGGTTCTACTTCTTCTGCTGCTTCTCCTTCTGCTTCTGCTTCTCGTTCTGCTAATGTTTCTGCTTCTTCTGCTTCTTCTCTTTCGGCTTCTCCTGCTTCTGCTTCTTGTCCTTCTCCTGCTTCTCTTTCTGCTTCTCATTCTGCTTCTGCTTCTCCTTCTGCTTCTCCTCCTTCACCTTCTCCTACTTCTGCTTCTTCTTCAGCTTCTACTTCTTCTGCTTCTCCTGCTTCTCCTTCTACATCTCCTTCTGCTTGTGCTTGTTCTTATGCTTCTTCTTCTGCTTCTGCTTCTCTTGCTTGTTTTGGTTCACCTTTTGCTTCTGCTTCTACTGCTTTTCCTGCTTCTCCTTCGGCTTCTCCCTCTGCCTCTCCTTCTGCTTCTCCTTCTGTTTCTCCTTCTCCTTCTCGTTTTTCTGCTTTTCCTTCTGCTTCTCCTTCTGCTTCTACATGTGCTCCTTCTCCCTCTGCTTCTGCTTCTCATGCTTCTTCTTTTTCTTCTGCTTCTGCTTCTCCTGCTTCTGCTTCTTCTGCTTCTCTTTCTGCTTCTCCTGCTGCTTGTCCTTCTGCTCCTCCTTCTCCTTCTTCTACTTCTCCTTCTGCTTCTACTTCTGCTTCTTCTTCTTCTCCTTCTACTTCTTCTGCTTCTCCTTCTTCTTTTGCTTCTTCTTCTCCTTTTGCTTCTTCTTTTTCTTCTTCTTCTCCTTTTTCTTCTTCTTCTTCTTCTTCTTCTTCTTCTTCTTCTTCTTCTTCTTCTTCTTCTTCTTCTTCTTCTTCTTCTTCTTCTTCTTCTTCTTCTTCTTCTTCTTCTTCTTCTGCATCTTTTGTTTCTGCTTCTCCTGCTTCTGCATTTGTGCTTCTCCTGCTTCTCTTTCTTCTTCCCATTCTTCTGCTTCTCCTTCTGCTTCTCCTATTGCTTCTGCTGCCCTTCCTTCTCCTTCTTCTTCTTCTGCTTCTCCTTCTGCTTCTGCTTCTTCTGCTTCTCCTGCTTCTCCTTCTGCATCTTCTTCTGCTTCTGCTTCTCCTTCTGCTGCTTCTTCTGCTTCTGCTTCTCCTTCCCTTCTTCTGCTCTGCTTCTGCTTCTACTTCTGCTTCTCCTTCTCCTCTCGTCTCTGCTTCCTACTGTTTCTCTGCTCTGTTACACGACTCTGCTCTGCTCTTGTTCTCTGCTTCTACTTCTGC
>NW_012311964.1:0-2295 GCF_000151885.1 Dipodomys ordii | reverse complement strand
TGTGTCCTGCTGTGTCCTCGCTGTGTCCCCCGCTGTCTCCCGCTCTGTCCCCCACTGTGTCTCACGATTTGTCCTCGCTGTGTCCCACTGTGTCCCGCTCTGTCCCGCTGTGCCCCCACTGTGTCCCCTTGTGTCCACAGATTTGTAACACACTGTGTAACGCTGTATCCCCGCTGTATCGACGCTGGGTCCCGCTGGGTCCCGCCGTGTCCTCGCTGTGTTCCCTGCTGTGTCCCGCTGTGTCCCCCGGTGTGTCCCCTGCTGTTTTCCTGTCTGTGTCCCCCGCTGTGTCCCGCTGTGTCCTCGCTGGGCCCCTCGCTGTTTCCCGCTGGGTCCCCTGCTGTGTCCCTCTGTATCCCGATGTGTCCCCTGCTCTGTACCCTGCTTTGTCCTGCTGTGTCCGCCGCTGTGTCCCGCTGTGTCCCCCGCTGTGTCCCGCTGTGTCTTCGCTGTGTCCCGCTCTGTCTCCCCCTTTTCCCCGCTGTGTCCCGCTGTGTCCCGTGGTGTCCCGCTTTGTCCCCCGCTGTGACCCCCGCTGAGTCCCCGCTGTGTCCCCGCTGTGTCCCGCTGTGTACTGCTTTGTCCCCCGCTGAGTACCGCTGTGTCCCCGCTGTGTCCCCGCTGTGTCCCAATGTGTCCCCGGCTGTGTCCCGCTGTGTCTACTGCTGTGTTCCTGCTCTGTCCCGCTGTGTCCCGCTGTGTCCCCCTGTGTCCTCACTGTGTCCCACGATGTGTTCCGCTGAGTCCTTGCTGTGTCCTCCGATGTGCCCCGTTGTGTCCCCAACTGTGTACCCCGCTGTGGCCCACTCTGTCCCCGCTGTATCGACCCTGTGTTCCGCTGGGTTCTGCTGTGTCCGCGCTGTGTCCACCGCTGTGTCCCGCTGTGTCCACCGCTGTGTCCCGCTGTGTCCCCCGCTCTGTCTCGCTGTGTCCACCGCTGTGTCCCGCTGTGTCCCCCGCTGTGTCCCGCTGTGTCCTCGCTGTGTCCCCCGCTGTCTCCCGCTCTGTCCCCCGCTGTGTCTCACGCTTTGTCCCCACTGTGTCCCACTGTGTTCTCCTGTGTCCCGCTGTGCCCCCACTGTGTCCCGTTGTGTCCACAGCTGTGTACCCCGCTGTGTAACGCTGTGTCCCGACTGTATCGACGCTGTGTCCCTCTGCGTCCCACTGTGTCCTCGCTGTGTTCCCCGCTGTGTCTCGCAGTGTCCCCCGCTTTGTCCCCCGCTGTGTCCTCGCTGTGTCCCCTGCTGTGTCACGCTGTGTCCTCGCTGTGTCCCCCTCTGTGTCCCGCTGTGTCCCCGCAGGTTCACCGCTGTTTCCCGCTGTGTCCCATGGTGTCCCGCTTTTTCCCTGCTGTGACCCTGCTGAGTCCCCGCTGTGTCCCCGCTGTGTCGCGCTCTGTCCTCCCTGTGTCCACCGCTGTGTCCCGCTGTGTCCCCTGCTGTTTCCCCCTGTGTCTACTGCTGTGTTCCTGCTGTGTCCAGCTGTGTCCCGCTGTGTCCCCCTGTGTCCTCACTGTGTCCCACGCTGTGTTCCGCTGAGTCCTTGCTGTGTCCCCAGATGTGCCCCGTTGTGTCCCCAGCTGTGTACCCCGCTGTGGCCCACTCTGTCCCCGCTGTATCGACGCTGTGTCCCGCTGGGTCCCGCTGTGTCCTCGCTGTGTCCACCGCTGTGTCCCGCTGTGTCCACCGCTGTGTCCCGCTGTGTCCCCGCTCTATCCCGCTGTGTCCACCGCTGTGTCCCGCTCTTTCCCCCGCTGTGTCCCGCTGTGTCCCCCGCTCTGTCCCCCTGTGTCCACCAGCTGTTTCCCGCTGTTTCCCCCGCTGTGTCCCGCTGTGTCCTCGCTGTGTACCCCGCTGTCTCACTCTCTGTCCCCCACTGTGTCTCACGCTTTGCCCCGCTTTGTCCCACTGTGTCCCGCTATGTCCCGCTATTTCCCTGCTGTGTCCCGCTGTGCACTGCTGTGTCCTAGATGTGTCCCCCGCTGTCTCGAGCTCTGTCCCTCGCTGTGTCTCACGATTTGTTCTTGCTTTGTCCAACTGTGTCCCGCTGTGTCCCGCTGTGCCCACACTGTGTCCCCTTGTGTCCACAGATGTGTACCACACTGTGTAACGCTGTATCCCCGCTGTATCGACCCTGTAACCTGATGAGAATCGCAGCGTCCTCACTGTAATCCATGCTGTATTACACTACATCCGCCGGTGAGTCCCCCGGTTGTGTCCTCCCTGTGTCCCCACCTGTAACCACGCTGTGTCCTCCCTGAGTCCCCCGCTGTGTCCGGCACCTGTGTCCCGCTGG
>NW_012311963.1:0-2295 GCF_000151885.1 Dipodomys ordii | reverse complement strand
AAGGAGAAAACAAGAAGAAGAAGAAGAAGAAGAAGAAGAAGATTATGAAGAAGAAGTAGAAGAAGAAGAAGGAGAAGGAGAAGGAGAAGGAGAAGTAGAGGGAGAAGCAGGAGAAAAAGAAGGAGAAGGAGAAAGAGATGGATTAGGAGTAGGAGAAGCAGAAGGCTAAGCAGAAGGGGAAGAAGAAGGAGAATCAGAAGGAGAAGCGGAAGTAGCAGAAGCATGGGAAGCAGAAGAAGAAGCAGAAGCAGAAGCAGAAGAAGGAGAAATTGAAGCAGAAGGAGAAGCAGAAGGAGAAGGAGAAGCAGAAGAAGGAGAAGGAGAAGCAGAAGAATAATAAGCAGAAGCAGAAGTAGAAGCAGAAGGAGAAGCAGAAGCATACGAAGAAGAAGAAGAAGAAGAAGAAGAAGAAGAAGAAGAAGAAGAAGAAGAAGAAGAAGAAGAAGAAGAAGAAGAAGAAGAAGAAGAAGAAGAAGAAGAAGAAGGAGAAGGAGAAGGAGAAGGAGAAGGAGAAGCAGAGAGAGAAGCAGGAGAAAAAGAAGGAAAATGAAAAAGAGAAGGATTAGGAGTAGGAGAAGCAGAAAGATAAGCAGAAGCAGAAGGAGAAGAAGAAGGAGAAGCAGAAGGAGAAACAGAAGAAGCAGAAGCATGAGAAGCAGAAGAAGGAGAAGCAGAAGAAAAAGAATAAGCAAAAGAAGCAGAAGGAGTGTAAGAAACAGAAGAAGGAGAAGGAGTAGCAGAAAGAGAAGCAGAAGCAGAAGGAGAAAGAGTAGAAGTAGAAGCAGAAGAAGCTGAAGCAGGAGAAGCAGAAGAAGAAGAAGCAGCAAAAGGAGAAGAAGGAGCAAAAGGAGAAGGAGAAGCAGGAGAAGCAGAAGCAGAAGAGGAAGAAGCAGAAGGAGAAGCAGAAGGAGAAGCAGAAAGAGAAGCAGGAGAAGCAGAAGAAGCAGAAGCAGGAGAAGCAGAAGCAGAAGAAAAAGAAGAAGCATGAGAAGCAGAAGCAGAGGGAGAAGGAGAAGATGTAGAAGCGGAAGGAGAAGCAGAAGGAAAAGCAGAAGAACGAGAAGGAGAAGGAGAAACAGAAGGAGAAGCAGAAGGAGAGGCAGAGGGAGAAGCCGAAGGAGAAGCAGGAAAAGCAGAAGAAGCAGAAGCAAAAGGTGAACCAAAAGAAGCAGGAGAAGCAGAAGCAGAAGAAGAAGCATAAGAACAACACAAGCAGAAGGAGATGCAGAAGTAGAAGCAGGAGAAGCAAAAGGTGAACCAAAAGAAGCAGGAGAAGCAGAAGCAGAAGAAGAAGCATAAGAACAAGCACAAGCAGAAGGAGATGCAGAAGGAGAAGCAGGAGAAGCTGAAGAAGCAGAAGCTGAAGGAGAAGCAGAAGTAGGAGAAGGAGAAGGAGAAGGAGGAGAAGCAGAAGCAGAAGGAGAAGCAGAAGCAGAATGAGTAGCAGAAAGAGAAGCAGGAGAAGCAGAAGAAGCAGAAGCAGGAGAACCCGAAAGAGAAGAATAAGAAGAAGCAGAAACAGAAGCAGGAGAAGCAGGAGAAGCTAAGAAGCAGAAGCAACTGAAGCAGAAGCAAAAGTAGCAGAAGCAAAAGCAGAAGTAGAAGCAGAAGAACGGGAAGGAGAAAGAGAAATATAAGGAGAAGCAAAGGAGAAGCAGAAGCAGAAGGAGAAGCAGAAGTAGGAGAAGGAGAAGGAAGAGCATCAGAAGCAATAGGAGAAGCCGAAGGAGAAGCAGAAGCAGAATGAGAAGCAGAAAGAGAAGCAGTAGAAGCAGAAGAAGCAGGAAAAGCAGAAGCAGAAGAAAGAGAAGAAGAAGAAAAAGAAGAAGAAGAAGAAGAAGAAGAAGAAGAAGAAGAAGAAGAAGAAGAAGAAGAAGAAGAAGAAGAAGAAGAAGAAGAAGAAGAAGAAGGAGAAGCATAAGGAGAAGCATAAGGAGAAGCATAAGAAGAAGCAGTAGAAGCAGAAGAAGCAGAAGCAAGAGAAGCAGAAGCAGAAGGAAAAGAATAAGCATAAGAAGCAGAATCAGAAAGAGAAGCAGAAGGAGAAGGAGCAGCAGAAGGAGAAGCAGAAGCAGAAAGAGAAGCAGAAACAGCAGGAGAACAAGAAGGAGAAGCAGGAGAATCAGAAGAAGTATAAGTAGAAGCAGAAAGAGAAGGAGAAGAAGGAGAAGCAGACGTAGAATCAGAAGAAACAGTAGAAGAAGAAGCAGAAGAAACAGAAGCAAAAGAAACAGAAGAAGGAGAAGAGCAGAAACAGAGCAGATGAGAAGCAGAGAGAGAGAGCAGAAAGAGAGC
>NW_012311962.1:0-2295 GCF_000151885.1 Dipodomys ordii | reverse complement strand
CTTCTCCTTCTTCTGCTTCTCCTTCTGCTTTTTCTGCTTCTCCTTCTTCTGATTTTCCTACTTCTCCTTCTCTTTCTGCTTCTCCTTCTTTAGATTCTTGATCTTCTTCTTCTCCTTCTTCTTGTTCTTCTTCTTCTTGTTCTTCTTCTCCTTCTTCTTGTTCTTCTTCTTCTTGTTCTTCTTCTTCTTCTTCATCTTCTACTTCTTCTTGTTCTTGTTCTTCTTGTTCTTTTTCTTGTTCTTCTTCTTCTTCCTCCTCTTCTTCTTCTTCTTCTTCTTCTTCTTCTTCTTCTTCTTCTTCTTCTTCTTCTTCTTCTTCTTCTTCTTCTTCTTCTTCTTCTTCTTCTTCTTCTTCTTCTCCTTCTTCTGCTTCTGCTTCTACTTCTTTTTCTTCTGCTTCTACTTCTCCTTCTTCTGCTTCTTCTTTTACTGCTGCTTCTCCTTCTACTTCTGCTCCAATTTCTCCTTCTTCTGCTTCTCATTCTGCTTCTTCTTCTGCTTCTCATTCTTCTGCTTCTTCTGCTTCTCCTTCTTCTTCTCCTTCTTCTTCTGCTTAACCTTCTGATTCCCCTACTGCTAATCCTTCTCTTTCTCATTCTCCTTCTTCTTCTCCTGCTTCTCCTTCTGCTTCTCCTTGTTCATCTTCTAATTCTTCTTCTTCTTGTTCTCCTTCTCCTTCTTCTCCTTCTCCTTCTTTCCTTTCTCTTTCTCCTTCTCCTTCTTCTTCTTCTGCTTCTGCTTCTCCTCCTTCACTTTTTCCTACTGCTTCTCCTTCTGCTTCTGCTTCTTCTGCTTCTCCTGCTTCTCTTTCTGCTTCTGCTTATCCTTCTGTTTCCCCTACTCCTAATCCTTCTCTTTCTTCTTCTCCTTCTTCTCCTGCTGCTTCTGCATCTGCTCTTCTGCTTCAGCTTCTGCTTCTTCTGCTTCTCCTTCTGCTTCACTTTCTGCTTCTGCTTCTTCGGCTTCTTCTGTTTCTTCTGCTTCTGCTTCTCCTGCTTCTTCTTCTTCTGCTTTTCCTGCTTCTACTTCTTCTTCTCCTTCTCCGACTTCTGCTTCTCTTTCTGCTTCTGCTTCTTCTGATTCTCCTGCTTCTCCTTCTTCTTCTCCTTCTGTTTCTGCTTAACTTTCTGCTTCTGTTTCTCCTACTGCTGCTCCTTTTCTTTCTCCTTCTTCTGCTTCTCCCTCTGCTTCTGCTTCTGCTTCTTATGCTTCTTCTTTTTCTTCTGCTTCTGCTTCTGCTTCTTCTGCTTCTCTTTATGCTTCTGCTTCTTCTGCTTCTCCTTCTGCCTCTGCTACTTCTGCTTTTCCTGCTTCTCCTTCTGCTTCTCCTTCTGTTTCTCCTTCTAATTCTCGGTCTGCTTTTCCTTCGGCTTCTCCTTCTCCTTCTGCTTCTGCTTCTTCTGTTTCTTCTGTTCCTCCTTCTGCTTCTCCTTCTACTTTTGCTTCTCTTTCTGCTTCTCCAGATTCTGCTTCTCCTTCTGCTTCAGGTTCTGCTTCTCTTTCTTCGGTTTCTGCTTCTGCTTCTACTGCTTCTGCTTCTTCTGCTTCTCTTTCTGCTTCTCCTTCTGCTTCTGCTTCTCCTTCTGCATCTGCTTCTGCTCTTCTCCTTCTTCAGTTTCTTCTGCTTCTGCTTCTCCTGCTTGTTCTTCTTCTCCAGCTTCTACTTCTGCTTCTCCTTCTTCTGCTTCTGCTTCTTCTGATTCTCCTCCTTGTCCTTCTTCTTCTCCTTCTGTTTCTGCTTCTCTTTCTGCTTCTACTCCTCCTTCTGCTTCTCCTTCTTCTACTTCTCCTTCTGCTTCTCCTTTCTGCTTCTGCTTCCTGCTTCTCCTTCTAATTTTGCTTCTGCTTCTTCTGCTTCTTCTGGTTCTTCTGTTTCTGCTTCTCTTGCTTCCGCTTCTTGTGCTTCTCCTGCTTCTGTTTCTGCTTCTCATTCTTCTTCTGCTTCTCCTTCTACTTTTGCTTCTCCTCCTCCTTCTGCTTCTCCTACTGCTTCTGCTTATTCTGCTTCTCCTGCTTCTCCTTCTGCATCTCCTGCTTCTGCTTCTCCAGCTGCTGCTTCTTCTGCTTCTGCTTCTCCTTCTTCTTCTGCTTGTCCCTCAGATTCTCCTTCTGCTTCTACTTCTTCTGCTTTTCCTGCTTCTCCTTCTTCTTCTATTTCTGCTTCTCCTTCTGTTTCTCCTTCTGTTTCTGCTTCTCTTTCTGCTTCTTCTCCCCCTTCTGCTTCTGCTTCTCCTTCTCCTTCTTCTACTTCTCCTTCTGCTTCTGCTTCTTCTGCGTCTTAGCTTCTCCTGCTTC
>NW_012311961.1:0-2295 GCF_000151885.1 Dipodomys ordii | reverse complement strand
AAGCAGATGAGGTAGCAGAAGAAGCAGAAGATGCAGAAGCAGAAGGAGAAGCAGAAGGAAAAGCAGAAGAACGAGAAGAAGGAGAAACAGAAGGAGAAGCAGAAAGAGAAGCAGAAGAAGGAGCAGGAGACGGAAAAGCAGCCAGAGAAGCAGAAAGAACAACAGAAGGAGAAGGAGGAGATTCAGAAACAGGAGAAGCAGAAGTAGAAGAATCAGGAGAAGGACAAGAAGCAGAAGCAGAAGGAGAAGCAGAAACAGAAGGAGAAGCAGAAAGAGAAGGAGGGGAAGCAGAAGAAGCAGAAGCAGGAGAAGCAGAAGCATAAGAATCCGAAGAAGCAGAAGCAGAATCTGAAGCAGAAGGAGAAGCAGGAGAAGCAGAAGAAGCAGAATCTGGAGAAGCAGAATGAGAAGCTGAAGGAGAAGCAGAAGCAGAAAGAGAATCAAAAGCAGAAGGAGAAGCAGAAGAAACAGAAGAATTAGAAGCAGTAGCAGTTGTAGCTGAACAAGAAGGAGAAGCCGAAGGAAAAGCAGAAGAACAAGAAGGAGAAGGAGAAACAAGGAGAAGCAGAAGGAGAAGCAGAAAGAGAAGCAGGTAAAGCAGAAGAAGAAGAAGAAGAAGAAGAAGAAGAAGAAGAAGAAGAAGAAGAAGAAGAAGAACGAGAATCAGAAGGAGAAGCAGGAGAAGGAGAAGGAGAAGCAGAAGCAGAAGAAGATGCAGAAGGAGGAGCAGGAGAAGCAGAAGTAGCAGAAGCAAAAGGAGAAGCAGGTAAAGCAGAAGAAGCAGAAGCAAAAGAAGGAGAAGCAGAAGCAGAAGAAGAAGAAGGAGCATAAGGACAAGCACAAGCAGAAGGAGAGGCAGAAGGAGAAGCAGGAGAAGCAGAAGAAGCAGAAGCTAAAGGAGAAGCAGAAGTAGGAGAAGGAGAAGGAGGAGAAGCAGAAGCATAAGGAGAAGCCGAAGCGGAATGAGAAGCAGAAAGAGAAGCAGGAGAAGCACAAGATGCAGAAGCAGGAGAAGCCGAAAGAGAAGAAGCAGAAGAAGCAGAAACAGAAGCAGAAGTAGAAGCAGAAGCAGAAGGAGAAGCAGCAGAAGAAGTAGAACCAGAAATTCAGGCAGGAGAAACAGAAGAAGCAGAAGCAGAAAGAGAAGCAAAAAGAGAAGCAGAAGGAGAAGTAGAAGAAGCAGTAGAAGGAGAAGCAGCAGAAGAAGCAGAAAAACAAGCAGGAGAAGCAGAAGCAAAAGAGAAGTAGAAGCAGAAGAAGCAGAAGAAGAAGATGAAGAAGAAGAAGCAGTAGAAGCATAATAAGCAGAAGCAGGAGAAGCAGAAGCAGAAGAACAAAAAGAAGCATAAGAAGCAGAAGCAGAAGCAGAGGGAGAAACAGAAGAAGGAGAAGGAGCAGCAGAAGGTGAAGCAGAAGGAGATGGAGAAGCAGAAAGAGAAGCAGAAACAGAAGGAGAAGAAGAAGGATTAGTTGGAGAATCAGAAGAAGCAGAAGCACAAAGAGAAGCAGTAGAAGGAGAAGGAGAAGCAGAAGCAGAGGAAAGGAAGGAGAAGCAGAAGAAGCAGAAGCGGAAGAAGCCGAAAATGAAGAAGCAGAAACAGAAGCAGAAGTAGAAGCAGAAGCAGAAGGAGAAGCAGCAGAACAAGTAGAACCAGAAATTCAGGCAGGAGAAACAGAAGAAGCAGAAGCAGAAAGAGAAGCAAAAAGAGAAGCAGAAGGAGAAGTAGAAGAAGCAGCAGAAGGAGAAGCAGCAGAAGAAGCAGAAAAACAAGCAGGAGAAGCAGAAGCAGAAAGAGAAATAGAAGCAGAAGAAGCAGAAGCAGAAGAAGAAGCAGTAGAAGCATAAGAAGCAGAAGCAGGAGAAGCAGAAACAGGAGAAGCAGAAGCAGAAGAACAAGAAGAAGCATAAGAAGCAGAAGCAGAAGCAGAGGGAGAAACAGAAGAAGGAGAAGGAGCAGCACAAGGTGAAGCAGAAGGAGATGAAGAAGCAGAAAGGGAAGCAGAAACAGAAGGAGAAGAAGGATTAGTTGGAGAATCAGAAGAAGCAGTAGCTGAAAGAGAAGCAGAAGAAGGAGAAGGAGAAGCAGAAGCACAGGAAAGGAAGGAGAAGCAGAAGAAGCAGAAGCAGGAGAAGCAGAAGAAGAAGAAGAAGAAGAAGAAGAAGAAAGAGAAGAAGGAGAAGGAGCAGAAGGAGAAGCAGAAGCAGAAGGAGAAGCAGAAAGAGAAGGAGAAGAAGCAGTAGCAGGAGAAGCAGAAGCACAAGAAACAGAAGAAGTTGAAGAAGCAGAAGCAGGA
>NW_012311960.1:0-2295 GCF_000151885.1 Dipodomys ordii | reverse complement strand
GAGAAGCAGGAGAAGCAGAAGCAGGAGAAGCAGAAACAGATTGAAACAGAAGAAGGAGAAGAAACAGAAGGAGAAGCAGAAACAGAAGGAAAAGCAGAAAGAGAAGCAGGAGAAGCAGAAGAAGCAGCAGCAGGAGAAGCAGAAGCAGAAGAAGCAGAAGCAGAACCTGAAGCAGAAGGAGAAGCAGGAGAAGCAAAATCTGGAGAAGCAGAAGGAGAAGCAGAAGCAGAAAGAGAAGCAAAAGCAGAAGGAGAAGCAGAACTAGAAGCAGAAGAAACAGAAGAAGCAGAGGCAGTAGCAGAAGAAGCAGAAGATGCAGAAGCAGAAGGAGAAGCAGAAGGAAAAGCCGAAGAAAGAGAAGGTGAAGGAGAAGGAGAAACAGAAGGAGAACCAGAAAGAGAAGCAGAAGAAGGAGCAGGAGAAGGAAAAGCAGCAGGAGAAGCAGAAAGAGCAGCAGAAGGAGGAGCAGGAGATGCAGAAAAAGGAGAAGCATAAGCAGAACAAACAGGAGAAGGAAAAGAAGCAGAAGCAGAAGGAGAAGCAGATACAGAAGGAGAAGCAGAAAGAGAAGGAGGGGAAGCAGAAGAAGCTGAAGCAGGAGAAGCAGAAGCATAAGAATCCGAAGAAGCAGAAGGAGAACTGAAGCAGAAAGAGAAGCAGGAGAAGCAGAAGAAGCAGAAGCGGGAGAAGCAGAAGAAGAAGAAACAGAAGAAGGAGAAGGAGCAGAAGCAGAAGGAAAAGGAAAAGCAGAAAGAGAAGCAGGAAAAGCAGAAGAAGCAGAAGCAGGAGAAGCAGAAGCAGAAGAAACAGGAGAAGGACAAGAAGCAGAAGCAGAAGGAGAAGCAGATACAGAAGGAGAAGCAGAAAGAGAAGGAGGGGAAGCAGAAGAAGCTGAAGCAGGAGAAGCAGAAGCATAAGAATCCGAAGAAGCAGAAGGAGAACCTGAAGCAGAAGGAGAAGCAGAAGAAGCAGAATCTGCAGAAGCAGAAGGAGAAGCAGAAGCAGAAAGAGAAGCAAAAGCAGAAGGAGAAGCAGAAGAAACAGAAGAAGCAGAGGCAGTAGCAGAAAAAGCAGAAGATTCAGAAGCAGAAGGAGAAGCAGAAGGAAAAGCAGAAGAACTAGAAGGAGAAGGAGAAGGAGAAACAGGAGTAGAAGCAGAAAGAGAAGCAGAAGAAGGAGCAGTAGAAGGAAAAGCAACAGGAGAAACAGAGAGAGCAGCAGAAGGAGCAGCCAGAAATGCAGAAACAGGAGAAGAACAAGCAGAAGAAACAGGAGAAGGACAAGAAGCAGAAGCAGAAGGAGAAGCAGAAAGAGAAGGAGGGGAAGCAGAAGAAGCAGAAGCAGGAGAAGCAGAAGCATAAGAATCCGAAGAAGCAGAAGCAGAACCTGAAGCAGAAGGAGAAGCAGGAGAAGCAGAAGAATCAGAATCTGGAGAAGCAGAATGAGAAGCAGAAGGAGAAGCAGAAGCAGAAAGAGAATCAAAAGGAGAAGGAGAAGCAGAAGAAACAGAAGAAGTAGAAGCAGTAGTAGTTGTAGCAGAAGCAGAACGAGAAGCAGAAGGAAAAGCAGAAGAACAAGAAGGAGAAGGAGAAACAGAAGGAGAAGCAGAAGGAGAAGCAGGAAGAGAAGCAGGTAAAGCAGAAGAAGAAGAAGCAGAAGAAGAATAAGAAGGAGAAGCAGAAGAAGGAGAAGGAGAAGCAGAAGCAGAAAAATATGCAGAAGGAAAAGCAGAAGAAGCAGAAGCAGAAGGAGAAGCAGGAAAAGCAGAAGAAGCAGAAGCAAAAGGAGAAGCAAAAGAAGGAGAAGGAGAAGCAGAGGCAGAAGAAGAAGCATAAGGCCTAGCACAAGCAGAAGGAGATGCAGAAGGAGAAGCAGAAGAAGCAGAAGCTGAAGGAGAAGCAGAAGTAGGAGAAGGAGAAGGAGGAGAAACAGAAGCAGAAGGAGAAGCAGAAGCGGTATGAGAAGCAGAAAGAGAAGCATGAGAATCACTTGATGCTTAAGCAGGATAAGCCGATAGAGAAGAAGCTGAAGAAGCAGAATCAGAATCTGAAGTAGTAGCAGAAGCTGAAGGAGAAGCTGCAGAAGAAGTAGAATTAGAAATTCAGGGCAGGAGATACAGAAGAAGCTGAAGCTGATGCTGAAGGCTGATATCTTAAAGAGAATGATAATGAGAAGAAGCAGCCAGAATGAGAAGTCTTCTGTTGATGCTGATTATCTAGGCAGGGAAGAAGGCAGAATCACTAAGAAGAAGTTAGAAGCAGTAAGAAGCTGAATGCTGAAGGATGAAAGCCTGTT
>NW_012311959.1:0-2296 GCF_000151885.1 Dipodomys ordii | reverse complement strand
ACAGCGAGGACACAGCGGGACACAGCGGGACACAGTGGGGACAAAGCAGTAGACACAACGGGACACAATGGCGGACACAGCGGGACACAGCAGGGGACACAGGGAGGACACAGCGGGACCCAGCGGGACCCAGCCTCGATACAGCGGGGACACAGCGGGACACAGCGAGGTACGCAGCTGGGGACACAACAGGACACAGCGGGGGACACAGCGAGGACACAGCGGGACACAGCGGGACACTGCGGGAACATAGCGGGACACAGCGGGGTACAGAGCGGCACACAGCAGAACATAGCTGGGGACATAGCGGGGACACAGCGGGACACAGCGGGGGACACAGCGAGGATGCAGCAGGACACAGCGGAACTCAGCGGGGGACAAAGCGGGAGACAGCGGGGGACACAGCGAGCACACAGCAGGACACAGCGGCCACATAGAGGGGACTCAGCGGGGAACACAGCGGGGGACAAAGAGGGACACCACGGGACACAGTGAGACACAGCGGGACACAGCGGGACACTGTGGGGACACAGAAGGACAAAGCGGGGGACACAGCGGGACACAGCGGAACAAATCGGGGGACAGAGCGGAGAAAGAGTAGGGCCACAGCGGGACACCTCGGTGATACAGCTGGAAACAGCGGGGTACACAGCGGGACACAGCGGGCACACAGAGGGGACACAGCGGGACACAGCGGGGACAGAGCGGGACACAATCGGACACAGCGGGACACAGCGGGGGACACAGCGGGACACAGCGGGGGACCCAGCGAGGACATAGCGGGACACAGCGGGGGACATAGCGAGGACACAGCGGTGGACACAACGGGGGACACAGCGGGACACAGCGGGGAACACAGCGAGGACACAGCGGGACACAGCGGGAAACACTGCGAGGTCACAGCGGGGGTCAAAGCGGGACAACACGGGACACAGTGTGACACAGTGGGACACAGCGGAGAAACTGCAGGGGCACAGCGGGACACAGTGGGCAACACAGCAAGACACAGCGGGGGACACATAGGGGTACACAGCGGGACACAGCCGGGACAGAGCGCGGACACAGTGGGACACACCGGGACACAGCGTCAATACAGCGGGGACAGAGAGGGTCACAGCAGGGACAAAGCAGGACACAGCGGGACACAGCAGGGGACACAGCGGGACACAGCGGGGACACAGCGGGACACAGCGGGGGACACAGCGGAACACAGCGTGGGACAAAGCGAGGACACAGCAGGAAACAGCGGGATACAGCGGCGACACAGCAGGGACACAGAAGGGACACAGCGGGGACACAGTGGGGGCACAGCGAGACACAGCGGGACACAGTGGGACACAGCGGGGACAAAGCGTGAGACACAGCGGGGTACAGAGTTGGAGACAGCGGGGGACACAGCCAGGACACAGGGGGACACAGTGTTGACACAGCGGGGTCTCAGCGGGGGACACAGCGGGAGACAAAGAGGGACACCACGGAACACAGTGGGACACAGCAGGAAACTTCAGTGACACTGCGGGGACACTGTGGGACACAGCGGGGGACACAGCGGGACACAGGGGGGACAGAGCGGGACACAGTGGGGGACAGAGCGTGGGACACAGCGAGACACAGCGGGGACAAAGCTGGTCACAGGGGGGTACACAGAGGGACACAGCGGGGACGCAGCAGGGAAACAGCGTGACACAGCAGGACACAGCGGGACACAGCGGGGGACACAGCAAGGACACAGCGGCACACAGCATGGGACACAGCAAGGACACAGTGGGACACAGCGGGGGACACAGCGGGACATAGCGGGGGACACAGCGGGGGACACAGCGGGACACAGCGGGGGCACAGGGAGGACACAGCGGGACACAGCGGGGGACAGAGCGAGGACACATTGGGACACATTGGGACACAGCGGGACTCAGCGGGGGACACAGCAGTACACAGCGGGACACAGCGGGGACACAGCAGAGACACAGCGGGGGACACAGCGGGACACAGCGGGGGACACAGGGATGACACAGCGGTACCCAGCGGGACCCAGCGTCGATACAGCAGGGACACGCGGAACACAGTGGGGTACACAGCTGGGGACACAGCGAGGACACAGCGGGACACAGCGAGGACACAGCGGGACACAGCGGGACACAGCGTCAATAAGGAGGGGATTCAGCGGAGGACACTGCGGGGGACACAACGGGGGACAAAGTGGGACACCACGGGACAAAGTGTGACACAGCAGGACACAGCGGGGACACTGCGGGGACACAGCAGGATAAAGCGGGGGACACACCGGGACACAGCA
>NW_012311958.1:0-2296 GCF_000151885.1 Dipodomys ordii | reverse complement strand
AAGAAGCAGAAGCAGAATCTGAAGCAGAAGGAGAAACAGAAGAAGCACAATCTGAAGCAGAAGCAGAAGAAACAGTATTAGTAGAATAAGCAGAAGCAGAAGCAGCAAGAGAAGCAGAAGAAGAAGAAGTCGGAGAAGGCGAGAGAGAAGGATTAAGAGTTGGAGAAGCAAAAGGGTAAGCAGAAGCAGAAAGAGACGCAGAAGGAAAAGCAGCACGAGAAGTAGGAGAAGCAGGAGAAGCAGAAGCAGGAAAAGCAGAAGAAACAGAAGACGCAGAAGCAGAATGAGAAGCAGAAGGAGAAATTGAAGCCGAACAGAAGGAGAAGCAGAAGAAGGAGAAGGAGAAGCAGAAAGAGAAGCAGAAAGAGAAGCAGAACGAGAAGCAGGAGAAGCAGAAGCAGAAGAAGCAGAAGCAGGAGAAGCAGAAGCAGCAGAAACAGAAGAAGGAGAAGAAGCAGAATCAGAAGGAGAGCAGAAACAGAAGGAAAAGCAGAAAGAGAAGCAGGAGAAGCAGAAGAAGCAGCAGCAGGAGAAGCAGAAGCAGAAGAAGCCGAAGAAGCAGAAGCAGAACCTTAAGCAGAAGGAGAAGCAGAAGCAGAAAGAGAAGCAAAAGCAGAAGGAGAAGCAGAAGAAACAGAAGAAGCAGAGGCAGTAGCAATAGAAGCAGAAGATGCAGAAGCAGAAGGAGAAGCAGAAGTTAAACAAAAGAAAGAGAAGGAGAAGGAGAAGGAGAAACAGAAGGAGAAACAGAAAGAGAAGCAGAAGAAGGAGCAGGAGAAGGAAAAGCAGCAGGAGAAGCAGAAAGAGCAGCAGAAGGAGGAGCAGGAGATGCAGAAACAGGAGAAGCAGAAGCAGAAGAAACAGGAGAAGGACAAGAAGCAGAAGCAGAAGGAGAAGCAGAAACAGAAGGAGAAGCAGAAAGAGAAGGAAGGGAAGCAGAAGAAGCAGAAGCAGGAGAAGCAGACGCATAAGAATCCGAAGAAGCAGAAGCAGAACCTGAGGCAGAAGGAGAAGCAGGAGAAGCAGAAGAAGCAGAATCTGGAGAAGCAGAAGGAGAAGCAGAAGGAGAAGCAGAAGGAGAAAGAGAATCAAAATCAGAAGGAGAAGCAGAAGAAACAGAAGAAGTAGAAGCAGTAGCAGTTGTAGCAGAAGCAGAAGGAGAAGCAGAAGGAAAAGCAGAAGAACAAGAAGGAGAAGGAGAAACAGAAGGAGAATCAGAAGGAGAAGCAGAAAAAGAAGCAGGTAAAGCAGAAGAAGAAGAAGCAAAAGGAGAAGCAAAAGAAGGAGAAGGAGAAGCAGAAGCAGAAGAAGAAGCACAAGGACAAGCACAAGCAGAAGGAGATGCAGAAGGAGAAGCAGGAGAAGCAGAAGAAGCAGAAGCTGAAGGAGAAGCAGAAGTAGGAGAAGGAGAATGAGGAGAAGTAGAAGCAGAAGGACAAGCAGAAGCGGAATGAGAAGCAGAAAGAGAAGCAGGAGAAGCACAAGATGCAGAAGCAGGATAAGCCGAAAGAGAAGAAGCAGAAGAAGCAGAAACAGAAGCAGAAGGAGAAGCAGAAGGAGAAGGAGAAGCAGCAGAAGAAGTAGAACCAGAAATTCAGGCAGGAGAAACAGAAGAAGCAGAAGGAGAAGGAGAAGCAAAAAGAGAAGCAGAAGGAGAAGTAGAAGAAGCAACAGAAGGAGAAGCAGCAGAAGAAGCAGAAAAACAAGCAGGAGAAGCAGAAGCAGAAAGAGAATTAGAAGCAGAAGAAGCAGAAGCAGAAGAAGAAGCATAAGAAGCAGAAGCAGGAGAAGCCGAAGCAGAAGAAAAAAAGAAGCATATGAAGCAGAAGCCGAAGCAGAGGGAGAAAAAGAAGAAGGAGAAGGAGCAGCAGAAGTTGAAGCAGAAGGAGATGCAGATGCAGAAAGAGAAGCAGAAACAGAAGGAGAAGGATAAGTTGGAGAATCAGAAGAAGCAGAAGCAGAAGCAGAAGGAAAAGGAGAAGCAGAAGCAGAAGGACAAGCAGGAGAAGCAGAAGAAGCAGAAGAGGGAGAAGCAGCAGCAGAAGAAGAAACAGAAGAAGGAGAAGGAGCAGAAGGAGAAGCAGAAGCAGAAGGAGAAGCAGAAAGAGAAGCAAAAGAAGCAGTAGCAGGAGAAGCAGAAGCAGAAGAAACAGAAGAAGCTGAGAAGCAGAAGGAAAAACTGAAGCAGAAGGAGAAGCAGAAGCAGGAGAAGCTGGAAAAGCAGAAGTAGAAGAACAGACAAGCAGAAGAGCAGAAGCAGAACGAGAAGCAAAGACGAGAGAGAAAGAGAAGGATT
>NW_012311957.1:0-2296 GCF_000151885.1 Dipodomys ordii | reverse complement strand
ACTGCTGGGGACACAGCGGGACACAGAGGGACACAGCCGGATCACAGCATTGACACATCTGGGGACACAGCGAGGACACAGCGGGGGACAGCGGGGGACAACGGGGACACAGCAGGACACAGCGGGACACAGCGTGGGACACAGCGAAGGACAGCGGGGACACACCTGGGGACAACGAGGACACAGCGGCGACACAGAGGGGGACACAGCAAGGACACAACGGGACACAGAGGGGACACAGCGGGGGACACAGCGGGACAAAGCGGGGGACACAGCGGGACACAGCGGGGACACAGCGTGACACAGCGGGGAAACAGCAGGGACACAGCAGGACACAGCGGGTGAAACAGCGAGACACAGTGGGAGACAGCGGGGACAAAGCGTGAGACACAGCGGAGGACATAGTGGGAGACAGTGGGGGACACAGAGAGGACACAGCGGGGGACACAGCGGGACACAGCGGGGGACACAGCGGGATACAGCGGGGTACACAGCGGGACACAGCGGGGGACAGCGGTGGACAGAGCGGGACACAGTGTGGGACACATCGGGGGACACAGCAGGGACACAGTGGGACACAGCGGGGGACACAGCGCAGACACATCGGGACACAGTGGGGGACACAGCGGGACCCAGAGGGGGACACAGCGGGACACAAAGGGGACACACTGGGGACACAGCCGGACACAGCGGGGACACAGCGGTGGACACAGAGGGGACACAGCGGGGGACACAGCGGGACAAAGAGGGGGACACAGCGGGACACAGCGGGGACATAGCGGGGAAACAGCAGGGACACAGCGGGACACAGCGTGGGACACAGCGGGACACAGCGGGAAACAGCGGGGACAAAGAGGGACACAGCGGGGCACACAGAGGGGCACACAGCGGGGGACACAACCCACACAATGGGGGACACAGCGGGGGACACAGCGGGGGAAACAGCGGGACACAGCAGGGGACACAACGGGGACACAGCTTGTACACAGCGGGACACAGTGGGACACAGCAGGGGCACAGCGGGATATCGGGGGACACAGCAGGGACAAAGCGGGACATAGAGGGGGACACAACGGGACACAGCGGGACACAGCGTGGACACAGCGGCACACAGCGGGGAACACAGCGGGGGATACAGCCCACACAGTGGGGGACACAGTGGGGGACACAGCGGGTGACACCGTGGGACACAGCGGGGACACAGTGGGACACAGCGTGGAAACAGAGGGAAACAGCGGGACACAGCGGGGGAAACACGGGACACAGTGGGACACAGCGGGGGACAGCGGTGACACAGCAGGACACAGGGGGAAACAGCGGGGGACACAGTGGGGAACACAGCGGGACACAGCGGGGACACAGCGGGGGACACAGCCAGGGACACAGCTGGACACAGCGGGGCACAGCGGAGGACACAGCAGGGGAAACAACGGTACACAGCGGGACACAGCGCGGAGACATCGGAGACACAGCGGGACACAACGGGGGACAGGGGGGGCAAAGCGGGACACAGCGGGACACAGCGGGGGACACAGCGGGAAACAGCGGGGACTCAATGGTGACACAGCTGGAGACAAAGCGCGACACCAAGGGACACTGGGGGACACAGCGGTGACACAGCGAGGACAAAGCGGGACACAGCGGGGACATAGCGGGACACAGTGGGACACAGCGGGGACACAGCCTGACACAGCAGGACACAGCGGGGGACACAGCGGGACACAGCGGAGTACACATTGTTGGACACAGTGGGACACAGCGGGGGACACAGCGGGGGACACAGCGGGAGAAACAGTGGTTACACAGCGCAACACAGCCGGGACACAGAGGGGACTTACTGGGTGACACAGCTGGAGACAAAGCGGGACACCACGGGACACAGCAGGACACAGCAGGGGACACAGCAGGGACACAGCGAGGACAAAGCAGGACACAGCGGGCAACAACGCGGGACACCATGTGACACATCACGACACAGAGGGACACAGCGGGGACACAAGGGGACATAGCAGTGACACAGTGGGGGACACAGCGAGGACACAGCGTTACACAGCGGAGGACACAGCGGGACACAGCCAGACACAGCGAGGGACACAGCTGGACACTGCGGGACTCAGCTGTGACACAGCGAGGTACAGCGGGGACAAAGCTGGAGACAGCGGGGACACAGGGGGGGACAGAGCTGGACACAGAGGGGGACACAGGGGGACACAGAGGGACACAGTGGGGGACACAGTGATACACAGCGGAGACACAGCGGAGACACAGCACGACACAGCGGGAGACACAGCCATAC
>NW_012311956.1:0-2296 GCF_000151885.1 Dipodomys ordii | reverse complement strand
CTTCTCCTGCTTCTGCTTCTCCTGCTTCTCCTACTTCTCGTGCTGCTTTTCCTTCTGCGTCTCTTTCTGCTTCTGCTTATCCTTTTGCTTCTCCTACTCCTAATCCTTCTCTCTCGCCTTCTCCATCTTCTTCTTCTGCTTCTCCTGCTGCTTCTGCTTCTGCTTATTCTACTATTTCTCTCTGCTTCTGCTTCTCCTTCTGCTTCTCCAGATTCTGCTTCTTCTGCTTCTCCTGCTTCTCCTTCTGATTCAGGTTCTGCTTTTGCTTTTTCGGCTTCTTCTGCTTCTGCTTCTCCTGCTGCTGCTTCTTCTGCTTCTCCTGCTTCTCTTTCTGCTTATCCTTCTGTTTCTGCTTCTCCTTCTGCTTCAGCTTCTTCTCCTTCTTCTGTTTCTTCTGCTTCTGCTTCTCCTGCTTCTGCTTCTCCTGCTTCGGCTTCTCCAGCTTCTCGTTCTGCTTCTCGTTCTGCTTCTCCTTCTCTTTCTCCTTCTTCTGCTTCTCCTTCTGCTTCTGCTTCTCCTTCTGCTTCTGCTTCAATTTCTCCGTCTGCTTCTCATTCTTCTTCTGCGTCTTCTATTTCTTCTGCTTCTCCTGCTTCTGCTTCTCCTGCTTCTCCTACTTCTCGTGCTGCTTCTCCTTCTGCGTCTCTTTCTGCTTCTGCTTATCCTTTTGCTTCTCCTACTCCTAATCCTTCTCTTTCGCCTTCTTCTTCTTCTTCTGATTCTCCTGGTGCTTCTGCTTCTGCTTATTCTACTATTTCTGTTTCTTCTGCTTCTGCTTCAGATTGTGCTTCATCTGTTTCTCCTTATGCTTCAGATTCTGCTTCTGCTTCTTCGGCTTCTCCTGTTTCTTCTGCTTCTGCTTCTCCTGCTTCTTCTGCTTCTCCTGCTTCTCTTTCTGCTTCTCCTTCTGCTTCTGCTTCTCCTTTTGCTTCTGCTTCTGCTCTTCTCCTTCTTCTGTTTTTTTTTGCTTCTGTTTCTTCTTCTTCTTTTTCTTCTGATTCTACTTCTGCTTCTCCTTCTTCTCCTTCTCTTTCTGCTTCTTCTGATTCTCCTGCTTCTCCTTCTTGTTCTCCTTCTTTTTCTGCTTCTCTTTCTGCTTCTCTTTCTCCTTCTGCTGCTCCTTCTCCTTCTCCTTCTTCTGCTTCTCCTACTGCTTCTGCTTCTGCTTCTTTTGCTTATTCTTTTTCTTCTGCTTCTGCTTCTCCTGCTTCTGCTTCTTCTGCTTTTACTGCTTATGCTTCTCCTTATGCTTCTCCTTATGCTTCTTCTTCTTCTTCTTCTTCTTCTTCTTCGTCTTCTTCTTCTTCTATTTCTTCTGATTCTGCTTTTCCTGCTTCTTCTGCTTCTACTGCTTCTCTTTCTGCTTCTCATTCTTCTTCTGCTTCTCTTTCTGCTTCTCCTATTGCTTCTGCGGCTCTTCCTTCTCCTTCTCCTTCTTCTACTTCTCCTTCTGCTTCTGCTTCTTCTGCTTCTCCTGCTTCTCCTTCTGCATCTTCTTCTGCTTCTGCTTCTCTTTCTGCTGTTTCTTCTGCTTCTGTTTCTCCTTCTGCTTCTCCTTCTGCTTCTTCTGCTTCTCCTTCTGATTCTCCTTCTGCTTCTCCTTCTGTGTCTCCTTCTCCTTCTCGTTCTTCTGCTTTTCCTTCTGCTTCTCCTTCTGCTTCTGCTGCAACTGCTATTGCTTCTGCTTCTTCTGTTTCTTCTGCTTCTCCTTCTGCTTTTGATTCTCTTTCTGCTTCTGCTTCTGCTTCTACTTCAGCTTCTCATTCTGCTTCTCCAGATTCGGCTTCTTCTGCTTCTCCTGCTTCTCCTTCTGCTTCAGGTTCTGCTTCTGCTTCTTCGGATTCTTATTCTTCTGCTTCTCCTGCTTCTGCTTCTTCGGCTTCCCCTCTTTCTCTTTCTGCTTCTCCTTCTGTTTCTGCTTCTCCTTCTGCTTCTGCTTCTGCTTCTTGTCCTTCTCCTGAATCTTCTCCTTCTGCTTCTCCTGCTTCTGCTTCTTCTGCTTTTCCTGCTTCTCTTTCTGCTTCTCCATTTGCTTCTGCTCCTTCTCCTTCTTATAAATATTCAAAATCTGCTTCTCCAGCTTGTGCTTCTCCTGCTTCTCCTGCTTCTCGTTCTGCTTCTCTTCGTCGGCTTCTCTTTCTATATTCTGCTTCTGCTTCTTTCTGATTCTGTTTCTTCTCCTATCAACTTCCTCCTTTCAGCTTCTGCTTATTTAGGAATCATCCTGAAATCTCCCTTCTGCATCTCCTTCGGCATGGACTTTTCCTTCTGGTTTCTATTCTGCTCCGGGATTCTC
>NW_012311955.1:0-2296 GCF_000151885.1 Dipodomys ordii | reverse complement strand
CAGAAGAAGGAGAAGAAGCAGAAGCAGAAGGAGAAGCAGAAACTGAAGGAAAAGCAGAAAGAGAAGCAGGAGAGGCAGAAGAAGCAGGAAAAGCAGAAGCAGAGGAAAGAGAAGAAGAAGGAGAAGAGAAGAAGAAGAAGAAGAAGAAGAAGAAGAAGAAGAAGAAGAAGAAGAAGAAGAAGAAGAAGAAGAAGAAGAAGAAGAAGAAGAAGAAGACGACGACGACGACGACGACGACGAAGAAGAAGAAGAAGAAGAAGAAGAAGAAGAAGAAGAAGAAGAAGAAGAAGAAGAAGAAGAAGAAGAAGAAAAGAAGAAGAAGAAGCATAAGGAGAAGCAGAAGGAGAAGCAGAAGGAGAAGCAGAAGAAGCAGAAGCAGGAGAAGCAGAAGCAGAAGAAACAGAAGAAGGCGAAGAAGCAGAAGCAGAAGGAGAAGCATAAACAGAAGGAAAAGCAGAAAGAGAAGCAGAAAAAGCAGGAAAAGCAGAAGTAGAAGAAAGAGAAGAAGCAGGAGAAGAAGAAGAAGAAGAAGAAGAAGATGAAGAAGAAGAAGAAGAAGAAGAAGATGAAGAAGAAGAAGAAGAAGAAGAAGAAGACGAAGACGAAGAAGAACAAGAACAAGAACAAGAACAAGAACAAGAAGAACAAGAAGAAGAAGAAGAAGGAGGAGGAGGAGGAGGAGAAGGAGAGGCATAAGGAGAAGCAGAAGAAGCAGAAGCAGGAGAAGCAGAAGCAGAAGAAAAGAATAAGCAAAAGAAGCAGAATCAGAGGGAGAAGCAGAAGAAGGAGGAGGAGCAGAAGGAGAAGGAGAAGCAGAAGGAGAATCAGAAGGAGAAGCAGAAGAAGGAGAAGCAGAAGCAGAAGAAGCAGCAGAAGGAGAAGCAGAAGTAGAAGAAGATGCAGAAGGAGAAGCAGCAGAAGCAGAAGCAGAAGGAGAAACAGAAGTAGGAGAAGGAAAAGGAGAAGGAAGGGCAGCAGAAGCAATAGGAGAAGCAGAAGGAGAAGCAGAAGCAGAATGAGAAGCAAAAAGAGAAGCAGTAGAAGCAGAAAAAACAGGAGAAGCAGAAGAAAGAGAAGAAGAATAATAAGAATAAGAATAAGAATAAGAATAAGAATAAGAAGAAGAAGAAGAAGAAGAAGAAGAAGAAGAAGAAGAAGAAGAAGAAGAAGAAGGAGCAGCATAAGGAGAAGCATAAGGAGAAGCAGTAGATGAAGGAGAAGCAGAAGAAATAGAATAAGCAAAAGAAGCAGAAGCAGAAGCAGTGGGAGAAGCAGAAGAAGGAGAAGGAGAAGGAGCAGCAGAAGGAGAAGCAAATGCAGAAAGAGAAGCAGAAACAGAAGGAGAACAAACGGAGAAGCAGGAGAATCAGAAGAAGCAGAAGTAGAAACAGAAAGAGAAGTAGAAGAAGCAGAAGTAGAATCAGAAGAAACAGATGAAGAAGAAGAAGATGAAGAAGAAGAAGAAGAAGAAGAAGAAGAAGAAGAAGAAGAAGAAGAAGAAGAAGAAGAAGAAGAAGAAGAAGAAGAAGAAGAAGAAGAAGAAACAGATGAAGCAGAAGGAGAAGCAGAAGCAGAAGGAGAAGCAGAAAGAGAAGCAGGAGAAGCTGAACAAGCAGGAGAAGCAGAAGCAGAAGAAACAGGAGAAGCCGAAGAAGCTGAATCTGAAGCAGAAGGAGAAACAGAAGAAGCACAATCTGAAGCAGAAGCAGAAGAAACAGAAAGAGTAGAATAAGCAGAAGCAGAAGCACAAGGACAAGCAGAAGAAGAAGAAGGAGAAGGCGAAAGAGAAGGATTAGGAGTAGCAAAAGGATAAGCAGAAGCAGAAAGAGACGTAGAAGGAGAAGCAGCACGAGAAGTAGGAGTAGCAGGAAAAGAAGAAGCAGGAGAAGCAGAAGTAACAGAAGGCGCAGAAGCAGAATGAGAAGCAGAAGGAGAAATTGAAGCAGAAGCAGAAGCAAAGGAGAAGCAGAAGCAGAAGAAGAAGCAGAAGAAGGAGAAGGAGAAGGAGAAGGAGAAAGAGAAGCAGAAAGAGAAGCAGAACGAGAAGCAGGAGAAGCAGAAGCTGGAGAAGCCGAAGCAGAAGAAACAGAAGAAGGGGAAGAAGCAGAAGGAGAAGCAGAAACAGAAGGAAAAGCAGAAAGATAAGCAGGAGAAGCAGAAGAAGCAGCAGCAGGAGAAGCAGAAGCAGATGAAGCCGAAAAAGCAAAAGCAGAACCTGAAGCAGAAGGAGAAGCAGGAGAAGCAGAAGATGCAGATCTGGAGAGCAGAAGAGAGCAGAGCAGAAAGAGAGCAAAAG
>NW_012311954.1:0-2296 GCF_000151885.1 Dipodomys ordii | reverse complement strand
GAAGGAGAAGCAGAAACAGAAGGAGAAGCAGAAAGAGAAGGTGGGGAAGCAGAAGAAGCAGAAGCAGGAGAAGCAGAAGCATAAGAATCCGAAGAAGCAGAAGCAGAACCTGAAGCAGAAGGAGAAGCAGGAGAAGCAGAAGAAGTAGAATCTGGAGAAGCAGAATGAGAAGCTGAAGGAGAAGCAGAAGCAGAAAGAGAATCAAAAGCAGAAGGAGAAGCAGAAGAAACAGAAGAATAGAAGCAGTAGCCGTTGTAGCAGAAGCACAAGGAGAAGCCGAAGGAAAAGCCGAAGAACAAGAAGGAGAAGGAGAAACAGAAGGAGAAGCAGAAGGAGAAGCAGAAAGAGAAGCAGGTAAAGCAGAAGAAGAAGAAGCACAAGGAGAATCAGAAGGAGAAGCAGAAGAAGGAGAAGGAGAAGCAGAAGCAGAAGAAGATGCAGGAGAAGCAGGAGAAGCAGAAGAAGCAGAAGCAGAAGGAGAAGCAGGAAAAGCAGAAGAAGCAGAAGCAAAGAAGGAGAAGGAGAAGAAGAAGAAGAAGGAGCATAAGGACAAGCACAAGCAGAAGGAGATGCAGAAGGAGAAGCAGGAGAAACAGAAGGAGAAGAAGCTGAAGGAGAAGCAGAAGCAGAAGAAGCCGAAGAATCAGAAGCAGAATCTGAAGCAGAAGGAGAAGCAGGAGAAGCAGAAGAAGCAGAATCTGGAGAAGCAGAAGGAGAAGCAGAAGCAGAAAGAGAAGCAAAAGCAGAAGGAGAAGCAGAAGGAGAAGCAGAAGCAGAATGAGAAGCAGAAGAGGAATGAGAAGCAGAAAAAGAAACAGGAGAAGCACAATAAGCAGAAGCAGGAGAAGCCGAAAGAGTAGAAGCAGAAGAAACAGAAACAGAAGCAGAAGCAGAAGCAGAAGGAGAAGCAGCAGAAGAAGTAGAACCAGAAATTCAGGCAGGAGAAACAGAAGAAGCAGAAGCAGAAGGAGAAGCAAAAAGAGAAGCAGAAGGAGAAGTAGAAGAAGCAGCAGAAGGAGAAGCAGCAGAAGAAGCAGAAAATCAAGCAGGAGAAGCAGAAGCAGAAAGAGAAGTAGAAGCAGAAGAAACAGAACAGAAGAAGCAGTAGAAGCATAAGAAGCAGAAGCAGGAGAAGCAGAAGCAGAAGAAAAAGAAGAAGCATAAGAAGCAGAAGCCGAAGCAGAGGGAGAAACAGAAGAAGGAGAAGGAGCAGCAGAAGGTGAAGCAGAAGGAGTTGCAGAAACAGAAAGAGAAGCAGAAACAGAAGGAGAAGAAGAAGGATTAGTTGGAGAATCAGAAGAAGCAGAAGCAGAAAGAGAAGCAGAAGAAGGAGAAGCAGAAACAGAGGAAACGAAGGAGAAGCAGAAGAAGCAGAAGCGGGAGAAGCAGAAGAAGAAGAAGAAGAAACAGAAGAAGGAGAAGGAGCAGAAGGAGAAGCAGGAGCAAAAGGAGAAGCAGAAAGAGAAGCAGAACAAGCATTAGCAGGAGAAGCAGAAGCAGAAGAAACAGAAGAAGCTGAAGAAGCAGAAGCAGGACCTGAAGCAGAAGAAACAGAACAAGCAGAAGAAGCAGAAGCAGAACGAGAAGCAGAAGAACAAGAAGGAGAAGGAGAAAGAGAAGGAGTAGGAGTAGGAAGAGCAGAAGGAAAATCAGAAGCAAAACGAGAAGCAGAAGGAGCAGGAGAAGGAGAAGCAGAAGGAGAATCAGAAGGAGAAGCAGAAGAAGGAGAAGTAGAAGCAGAAGAAGCAGCAGAAGGAGAAGCAGAAGCAGAAGAAGATGCAGAAGGAGAAGCAGGAGAAGCAGAAGAAGCAAAAGTAGAAGGAGAAGCAGAAATAGGAGAAAGAGAAGGAAGGGCAGCAGAAGCAATAGGAGAAGCAGAAGGAGACGCAGAAGCAGAATGAGAAGCAGAAAGAGAAGCAGTTGAAGCAGAAGTAGCAGGAAAAGCAGAAGCAGACGAAAGAGAAGAAGAAGAAGAAGAAGAAGAAGAAGAAGAAGAAGAAGAAGAAGAAGAAGAAGAAGAAGAAGAAGAAGAAGAAGAAGAAGAAGAAGAAGAAGGAGAAGAAGAAGAAGAAGACGAAGAAGAAGACGAAGAAGAAGACGAATAAGATGACGATGAAGACGAAGAAGACGAGAGAGAGGAGGAGGAGGAGGAGGATGAAGTGTATTATTATTGTTTTTTTTCTTTTCTTTTTTTTTTTTTTTATTTTCTTTTTTTGTTGTTTTTGGCGACCTCTCGGTCTTCCTCCCTGTCTGTTATCTGCTCCTTCCATCGGCCCCTCCCCCACGGCTTCTCCGT
>NW_012311953.1:0-2296 GCF_000151885.1 Dipodomys ordii | reverse complement strand
ACTGTGTGCCCCGCTGTGTCCCGCTGTGTCCCCCCGCTGTGTCCCCCGCTGTGTCCTCGCTGTGTCCCCCGCTGTGTCCCGCTGTGTCCTCGCTCTGTCCCCCACTGTGTTCCGCTGTGTCCCCCGCTGTGTCCCGCTGTGTCCCGCTCTGTCCCTGCTATGTCCCGCTGTGTCCCCCTGTGTCCCCCGCTGTGTCCCGCTATGTTCCCGCAGTGTCCCCGCTGTGTCCTGCTGTGTCCCACTGTGTCCCGTGGTGTCCCAGTTTGTCCTTCGCTGTGTCCCCAGGTGAGTCCCAGCTGTGTCCCGCTGTGTCCCCCACTGGGTCCCGCTGTGTCCTCGCAGGGTTACCGCTGTTTCCCGCTGTGACCCGCTGTGTTCCGTGGTGTCCCCCTTTGTCCCCCGCTGTGTCCCCCGCTGAGTCACCGCTGTGTCCCCCGCTTTGTACCGCTGTGTCCCCGCAGTGTCCCCGCTGTGTCCCGCTGTGTCACACTGTCCCGTGGTGTCCTGCTTTGTCCCCCGCTGTGTCCCCCACTGAGTCCCCTCTGTGTCACAACTGTGTCCCGCTGTGTCCTCGCTGTGTCCCCCGCTGTCTCCCGCTGTGTCCCCCGCTGTATCCCGCACCCCACTGTACCGCTGTGTCCTCGCTGTGTCCCCCACTGTGTCCAGCTGTGTCCTCCATGTATCCCAATCTGTGTCCCGCTGTGTCCCTCTGTGTCCCCGCTGTGTCCCGCTATGTTCCCGCAGTGTCCTCGCTGTGTCCCGCTGTGTCCCGCTTGTCCTCGTTGTGTCCCCCGCTGTGTCCCTTTGTGTCCCCAGCTGTGTACCCCGCTGTGTCCTGCTGGGTCCCCACTGTATCGACGCTGTGTCCTGCTGGGTCCCGCTGTGTCCTCGCTGTGTTCCCCGTTGTGTCCCGCTGTGTCCCCCGCTGTGTCCCCGCTGTGTCCCTGCTGTGTCCCTGCTGTGTCGCCGCTGTGTCCCGCTGTGTCCTGCTATGCCCTCGCTGTGTCCCACGCTGTGTTCCGCTGTGTTCCGCTGTTTCCCCCGCTGTGTCCCGCTGTGTCGCGCTGTGTCCCCGCTGTGTCCCGCTGTGTCCCCCGCTGTGTCCCGCTGTGTCCCGCTGTGTCCCTGCTGTGACCCTCTCTGTCCCCGCTGTATTGACGCTGTGTCCCGGTGTGTCCCGCTTTGTCCGCGCTGTGTTTCCGGCTGTGTCCCGCTGTGTACCCCTCTGTGTCCCCCGCTGTGTCCCTCTGTGTCCCCTCTCTGTCCCCTGCTGGCCCCCGCTGTGTCCCCCGCTGTGTCTCGCTGTGTCGCCCGCTTTGTCCCGCTGTGCCCCTGCAGTGTCCCCGCTGTGTCCCACTGTGTCACACTGTGTCCTGTGTTGTCCCGCTTTGTCCCCCGCTGTGACCTCGCAGTGTTTCCCGCTGTGTCCCGCTGTGTCCTCGCTGTGTACCCCGCTGTGTCCCGCTGTGTCCACCGTTGTGTCCACCGCTGTGTCTTGGCTGTGTCCCCCGCTGTGTGCAGCTGGGTCCCCTGCTTTGTCCCGCTGTGTCCCCCGCTGTGTCCCGCTGTGTCCGACTGTGTCCCGCTCTGTCCCCGCTGTGTCCCACTGTGTCCCTATGTGTCCCCGCTGTGTGTCCGCTGTGTCCCGCTGTGTACCCCGCTGTGTCCAGCTGTGTCCTTTTGTGTCACGCTGTTTCCCCGCTGCGTCCCCGCTGTGTCCCTCTGTGTACCCCGCTGTGTCCAGTTTTGTCCCCGCTGTGTCTCGCTGTGTCCCACGCTCTGTCCCACACTGTGTCCCGCAGTGTCCCGCGCTGTGTCCCGCTGTGTCCCCCGCTGTGTCCCACTGTGTCCCCCGCTGAGTCCCCGCTTTGTCACCGCTGTGTCCCGCTGTTTCCTCGCTGTGTCCCCTGCTGTCTCCCTCTCTGTCCCCCGCTGTGTCTCACGCTTTGTCCTCGCTGTGTCCCACTGTGTCCCGCTGTGTCCGGCTGTGCCCCCACTGTGTCCCGTTGTGTCCACAGTGTGTACCACGCTGTGTAACGCTGTGTGCCCGCTGTATCGACGCTGTGTCCCGCTGTATCCTGGCTGTGTCCTCGATGAGTCCCCGCGCTGACTTCTTGCTGTGTCCCCCCGCTGTGACCCGTTTGTGTTCCACACCTATGTAACCCGCTGTGTACAACTGAAATCATGCTGTGTCCCACTGAGGTCCACGCAGTATCCATACTGGGGTTCCTGCTGTGACCCAGCATAGGCCCCGCATCGTACACCACTGGAAGCCCACTGACTCCCCCAGGAGGAA
>NW_012311952.1:0-2296 GCF_000151885.1 Dipodomys ordii | reverse complement strand
TCAGCAGAGGAAGGAGGAGAAGCAGAAGAAGCAGAAGCGGGAGAAGTAGAAGAAGCAGAAGAAGAAGAAGAAGAAGAAGAAGAAGAAGAAGAAGAAGAAGAAGAAGAAGAAGAAGAAGAAGAAGAAGAAGAAGAAGAAGAAGAAGAAGAAAAGAAGAAGAAGAAGGAGCAGAAAGAGAAGCAGAAGCAGAAGGAGAAGCAGAAAGAGAAGGAGAAGAAGCAGTAGCAGGAGAAGCAGAAGAACAACAAACAGAAGAAGCCGAAGAAGCAGAAGCAGGACCTGAAGCAGAAGAAACAGAACAAGCAGAAGAAGCAGAAGGAGAAGCAGAACGAGAAGCAGAAGAAGAAGAAGGAGAAGGAGAAAGAGAAGGATTAGGAGTAGGAAGAGCAGAAGGAGAATCAGAAGCAGAACGAGAAGCAGAAGGAGCAGCAGAAGGAGAAGCAGAAGGAGAATCAGAAGGAGAAGCAGAAGAAGGAGAAACAGAAGCAGAAGAAGCAGCAGAAGGAGAAGCAGAAGCAGAAGAAGATGCAGAAGGAGGAGCAGGACAAGCAGAAGAAGCAAAAGCAGGAGAAGCAGAAGTAGGAGAAGGAGAAGGAGAAGGAAGGGCAGAAGAAGGAATAGGAGAAGCAGAAGGAGAAGCAGAAACAGAATGAGAAGCAGAAAGAGAAGCAGTAGAAGCAGAAGAAGCAGGAAAAGCAGAAGCAGACGAAAGAGAAGAAGAAGAAGAAGAAGAAGAAGAAGAAGAAGAAGAAGAAGAAGAAGAAGAAGAAGAAGAAGAAGAAGAAGAAGAAGAAGAAGAAGGAGAAGCATAAGGAGAAGCAGAAGAAGCAGAAGCAGGAGAAGCAGAAGATAAAGAATAAGCAAAAGAAGCAGAAGCAGAAGCAGTGGGGGAAGCAGAAGAAGGAGAATGAGAAGGAGCAGCAGAAGGAGAAGCAGAAGCAGAAAGAGAATCAGAAACAGAAGGAGAATAAGAAGGAGAAGCAGGAGAATCAGAAGAAGCAGAAGTAGAAGCAGAAAGAGAAGGAGAAGAAGGAGAAGCAAAAGTAGAATCAGAAGAAACAGAAGATGAAGAAGCAGAAGAAACAGAAGCAAAAGAAACAGAAGAAGGAGAAGAGCAGAAGCAGAAGCAGAAGGAGAAGCAGAAGCAGAAGGAGAAGCAGAAAGAGAAGCAGGAGAAGCAGAATAAGCAGGAGAAGCAGATGCAGAAGAAACAGGAGAAGCCGAAGAAGCAGAAGCAGAATCTGAAGCAGAAGGAGAAACAGAAGAAGCAAAATCTGAAGCAGAAGCAGAAGAAACAGAAATAGTAGAATAAGCAGAAGCAGAAGCATCAGGAGAAGCAGAAGAAGAAGAAGGAGAAGGCGAAAGAGAAGGATTAGGATTAGGAGAAGCAAAGGGATAAGCAGAAGCAGAAAGAGACGCAGAGGGAAAGCAGCACGAGAAGTAGGAGAAGCTGGAGAACCAGAAGCAGGAGAAGCAGAAGAAAGAGAAGACGCAGAAGCAGAAGGAGAAGTAGAAGGAGAAATTGAAGCAGAAGCAGAAGGAGAAGCAGAAGCAAAAGGAGAAGCAGAAGAAGGAGAAGGAGAAGGAGAAGCAGAAAGAGAAGCAGAACGAGAAGCAGGAGAAGCAGAAGCAGGAGAAGCAGAAGCAGAAGAAACAAAAGAAGGAGAAGAAGCAGAAGGAGAAGCAGAAACAGAAGGAAAAGCAGAAAGAGAAGCAGGAGAAGCAGAAGAAGCAGCAGCACGAGAAGCAGAAGAAGCAGAAGCCGAAGAAGCAGAAGCAGAATCTGACGCAGAAGGAGAAACAGAAGAAGCACAATCTGAAGCAGAAGCAGAAGAAACACAAATAGTAGAATAAGCAGAAGGAGAAGCACCATGAGAAGCAGGAAAAGCAGAAGGAGAAGGCGAAAGAGAAGGATTAGGAGTAGGAGAAGCAAAAGGATAAGCAGAAGCAGAAAGAGAAGCAGCACGAGAAGTAGGAGAAGCAGGAGAAGCAGAAGAAACAGAAGACGCAGAAGCAGAATGAGAATCAGAAGGAGAAATTGAAGCAGAAGCAGAAGCAGAAGGAGAATCAGAAGCAGAAGGAGAAGCAGAAGGAGAAGGAGAAGGAGAAGCAGAAAAAGAAGCAGAACGAGAAGCAGGAGAAGCAGAAGCAGGAGAAGCAGAAACAGAAAAAAGAGAAGAAGGAGAAGAAGCAGAAGCAGAAGGAGAAGCAGAAACAGAAGGAAAAGCAGAAAGAGAAGCACGAGAAGCAGAAGAAGCAGCAGCAGGAGAAGCAGAAGCAGAAGAAGCCGAAGAGA
>NW_012311951.1:0-2296 GCF_000151885.1 Dipodomys ordii | reverse complement strand
CCCCCGCTGTGTCCTCCGCTGTGTCCTCCGCTGTGTCCCTGCTGTGTCCCTGCTGTGTCCCCGCTGTGTCCCGCTGTGTCCCGCTGTGTCCTCAATGTGTCCCACGCTGTGTTCCGCTGTGTCCCCCGCTGTGTCCTGCTGTGTCCCGCTGTGTCCCCGCTGTGTCCCTCTGTGTCCCTCGCTGTGTCCCGCTGTGTCTCACTGTGTCCCTGCTGTGACCCGCTCTGTCCCCGCTGTATTGACGCTGTGTCCCGGTGTGTCCCACTGTGTCCACGCTGTGTTCCCGGCTGTGTCCCGCTGTGTACCCCTCTGTTTCCCCCGCTGTGTCACACTGTGTCACACTGTGTCCCGTGTTGTCCTGCTTTGGCCCCCGCTGTGACCTCGCTGTGTTTCCCTCTGTGTCCCGCTGTGTACCATTCTGTGTCCTCCGCTGTGTCCCGCTGTGTACCCCGCTGTGTCCAGCTGTGTCCTCGCTGTGTCCCCCGCTGTCTCCTGCTTTGTCCCACGCTGTGTCCCGCTGTGACCCGCTGTGTCCTCGCTGTGTCCCCCGCTGTGTCCCGCTGTGTCCCCGCTGTGTCCACTGCTGTGTCCCGCTGTGTACCCCGCTGTGTCCCGCTATGTTCCCGCAGTGTCCCCGCTGTGTCCCGCTGTGTCCCACTGTGTCCCGTGGTGTCCCAGTTTGTCCCCCGCTGTGTCCCCTGGTGAGTCCCCGCTGTGTCCCGCTGTGTCCTGCTGTGTACCCCGCTGTGTCCAGCTGTGTCACGGCTGTGTCCCGCTGTGGCCCATCTCTGTCTCCGCTGTGTCCCACTGTGTCCCCCACTTTGTCCCGCTGTGTCCCGCCATGTCCCCCGCTTTGTCCTGCTGTGTCCCCGCAGGGTCCCGCTGTGTCCCACTGTGTCACACTGTGTCCCGTGGTGTCCCTCTTTGTCCCCTGCTGTGTCCCCCGCTGAGTCCCCTCTGTGTGGCCGCTGTGTCCCTCTGTGTCCTCGCTGTGTCCCCCGCTGTGTCCCGCTGTGTCCCCGCTATGTCCCCAGCTGTGACCCGCTGTGGCCCGCTGTGTACCCCGCTGTGTCCCGCTATGTTCCCGCAGTGTCCCGCTGTGTCCTGCTGTGTCCCGCAGTGTCCTCGCTGTGTCCCCCGCTGTGTCCCGTTGTGTCCCCAGCTGTGTACCTCGCTGTGTCCCGCTGTGTCCCCGCTGTATCAACGTTGTATCCCTCTTAGTCCCGCTGTGTCCTCGCTGTGTTCCCCGCTGTGTCCAGCTGTTTACCCCTCTGTTTCCCCCACTGTGTCCCGCTGTGTACTGTTATGTCCCCCACTGAGTCCCGCTGTATCCCCGCTGTGTCCCAATGTGTCCTCGCTGTGTCCCGCGCTGGGTCCCGCTGTGTCCCCGCTGTGTTCCAATGTGTCCTCGCTGTTTCCCACGCTGTGTTCTTCTGTGTCCTCGCTGTGTCCCCCGCTGTGTCCCGCTGTGTCCCCGCTGTATCGACGCTGTGTCCCGCTTGGTCCCGCTGTGTCCCCCCTGTGTCCCCCGCTGTGTCCCACTGTGTCCCGCTGTCTCCCCCGCTGTGTCCCTATGTGTCCCACGCTTTGTCCCCCTGTGTCCCCGCAGTTTCCCCGCTGTGTCCCGCTGTTTCCCACTGTGTTCTGTAGTGTCCCGCTTTGTCCCCCGCTGTGTCCCCCGGTGAGTCGCCGCTGTGTCCCCGCTTTGTCCCGCTGAGTCCTCCATGAGTCCCCCGCTGTGTCCCGCTGTGTCCCCCGCTGTGTCCCGCTGTGTCCACTGCTGTGTCCCGGCTGTGTCCCGCTGTGTCCCGCTGTGTCCGGCTGTGTCCTCACTGTGTCCCACTCTGTGTTCCGCTGTGTCCTCGCTGTGTCCCCCGCTCTGTACCGCTGTGTCCCCCGCTGTGCCCTGCAGTGTCCCGCTCTGTCCCGCTGTGTCCTCGCTGTGTCCCGCTGTGTCCCCGCTGTGTCCCCGATGTCTCCAGCTCTGTCCCCTGCTGTGTCTCACGCTTTGTCCCCGCTGTGTCCCACTGCGTCCCGCTGTGTCCCGCTGTGCCCCCACTGTGTCCCGTTGTGTCCACAGCTTTGTACCATGCTGTGTAACACTGAGTCTCCGCTGTATCGACGCTGTGTCCCGCTGGGTCCCACTGTGTCCTCGCTGTGTTCCCCGCTGTATCCAGCTGTTTCCCCCACTGTGTCCCCCTCTGTGTCCTGCTGTGTCCCCTGCCGTGTCCCGCTGTGTCCCTCTGCGTCCCCGCTGTGTCCGCTGTGTCCCTCATTAGCCCCCCACTGTGTCCCG
>NW_012311950.1:0-2296 GCF_000151885.1 Dipodomys ordii | reverse complement strand
GAAGCAGGAAAACAGAAGCAGAAGAAAGAGAAGAGGAATGAAGAAGAAGAAGAAGAAGAAGAAGAAGAAGAAGAAGAAGAAGAAGAAGAAGAAGAAGAAGAAGAAGAAGAAGAAGAAGAAGAAGAAGAAGAAGAAGAAGAAGAAGAAGAAGAAGAAGAAGAAGGAGAAGGAGAAGAAGAAGGAGAAGTAGAAGCATAAGGAGAAGCAGTAGAAGCAGAAGAAGCAGAAGCAGGAGAAGCAGAAGAAAAAGAATAAGCATAAGAAGCAGAATCAGAGGGAGTAGGAGAAGACGGAGAAGGAGCAGCAAAAGGAGAAGCAGAAGGAGAAGAAGTAGCAGAAGGAGAAGCAGGAGAAGCAGAAGAAGCAGAAGCAGAAGGAGAAGCAGAAGTAGGAGAAGGAGAAGGAGAAGGAAGGGCAGCAGAAGCAATAGGAGAAGCAGAAGGAGAAGCAGAACAGAATGAGAAGCAGAAAGAGAAGCAGTAGAAGCAGAAGAAGCAGGAAAAGCAGAAGCTGACGAAAGAGAAGAAGATGAAGAAGAAGAAGAAGACGACGAAGAAGAAGAAGAAGAAGCAGCATAAGGAGAAGCGTAAGGAGAAGCAGTAGAAGCAGAAGAAGCAGAATCAGGAGAAGCAGAAGCGGAAGAAAAAGAATAAGCAAAAGAAGCAGAAGAAGAAGCAGAGGGAGAAGCAGAAGAAGGAAAAGGAGCAGCAGAAGGAGAAGCAGAAGCAGAAAGAGAAGCAGAAACAGAAGGAGAACAAGAAGGAGAAGCAGAAAGTAGAATCAGAAGAAACAGAAGAAGAAGTAGCAGAAGAAACAGAAGCAAAAGAAACAGAAGAAGGAGAAGAGCAGAAGCCGAAGCAGAAGGAGAAGCAGAAAGAGAAACAGGAGAAGTAGAAGAAGCAGAAGCAGAAGAAACAGGAGAAGCCAAAGAAGCAGAAAGAGAATCAAAAGCAGAAGGAGAAACAGAAGAAACAGAAGAAGTAGAAGCAGTAGCAGTTGTAGCTGAAGCAGAAGGAGAAGCCGAAGGAAAAGCAGAAGAACAAGAAGGAGAAGGAGAAACAGAAGGAGAAGCAGAAGGAGAAGCAGAAAGAGAAGCAGGTAAAGCAGAAGAAGAAGAAGCAGAAGGAGAAGCAGAAGAAGGAGAAGGAGAAGCAGAAGCAGAAGAAGATGCAGAAGGAGAAGCAGAAGAAGCATAAGAAGCAGAAGCAGAAGGAGAAGCAGGAAAAGCAGAAGAAGCAGAAGCAAAAGAAGGAGAAGGAGAAGCAGAAGAAGAAGGAGCATAAGGACAAGCACAAGCAGAAGGAGATGCAGAAGGAGAAGCAGGAGAAACAGAAGAAGCAGAAGCTGAAGGAGAAGCAGAAGTAGGAGAAGGAGGAGGAGGAGAAGCAGAAGCAGAAAGAGAAGCAGAAGCGGAATGAGAAGCAGAAAGAAAAGCGGAGATGCCAAGAAGCGAAGCGGAGAAGCCGAAAGAGAAGAAGCGAAACGAAGCAGAAGTAGAAGCAGAAGCAGAAGGAGAAGCAGCAGAACAAGTAGAACCAGAAATTCATGCAGGAGAAACAGAAGAAGCAGAAGCAGAAAGAGAAGCAAAAAGAGAAGCAGAAGGAGAAGTAGAAGAAGCAGCAGAAGGAGAAGCAGCAGAAGAAGCAGAAGAAGCAGAAAAACAAGGAGGAGTAGCAGAAGGAGAAAGAGAAGTAGAAGCAGAAGAAGCAGAAGAAGCAGAAGCAGAAGAAGAAGCAGTAGAAGCATAAGAAGCAGAAGCAGGAGAAGCAGAAGCAGAAGAACAAGAAGAAGCATAAGAAGCAGAAGCAGAAGCAGAGGGAGAAACAGAAAAAGGAGAAGGAGCAGCAGAAGGTGAAGCAGAAGGAGATGGAGAAGCAGAAAGAGAAGCAGAAACAGAAGGAGAAGAAGAAGGATTAGTTGGAGAATCAGAAGAAGCAGAAGCAGAAAGAGAAGCAGAAGAAGGAGAAGGAGAAGCAGAAGCAGAGGAAAGGAAGGAGAAGCAGAAGAAGCAGAAGCGGGAGAAGCGGAAGCAGAAGCAGAAGCAGAAGCAGAAGAAGAAGAAGAAGAAGAAGAAGAAGAAGAAGAAGAAGAAGAAGAAGAAGAAGAAGAAGAAGAAGAAGAAGAAGAAGAAGAAGAAGAAGAAGAAGAAGAGAGAGAGAGGAGAAGAAGGAGAAGCAGTAGAAGCAGAAGAAACAGAAGCACGAGTAGCAGAGCAGAAGAAAAAGAATAAGCAAAAGAAGCAGAGCAGAAGAAGTGGGAGAAGCAGAGAACGAGAAGGAGAAGGAGCAGCAGAGGG
>NW_012311949.1:0-2296 GCF_000151885.1 Dipodomys ordii | reverse complement strand
AATTCTTCATCTGTTTTAATTTCTCCTTCTTCTGCTTTTCATTCTGCTTCTGCTTCTCCTGCTTCTGCTTCTTCTGCTTCTCCTGCTTCTCCTTCCCCTTCTCCTTCTTTTTCTGCTTCTGCTTATCAGTCTGTTTCTCCTACTCCTAATCCTTCTCTTTCTCCTTCTCCTTCTTCTTCTTCTGCTTTTCCTGCTTCTTCTTCTTCTGCTTCTTCTTCTTTTTCTGCGTTTTCAGTTTCTTCGGCTTCAGCTTCTGCTTCTTCTGCTTCTCCTTCTGCTTCTTTTTCTCCTTCTGCTTCTGCTCTTCTCCTTCTTCTGTTTCTTCTGCTTCTGCTTCTCCTGCTTCTCCTTCTTCTGCTTCTCCTACTTCTCCTTCTGCTTCTCCTTCTCCTTCAATTTCTCCTTCTTGTGCTTCTCATTCTGCTTCAGCTTCTGCTTCTCCTGCTTCTGCTTCTTCTGTTTCTCCTTCTGCTTCTCCTTCTGCTTCTCTTTCTGCTTCTAATTCTGCTTCTGCTCCTCCTACTCCTAATCCTTCTCTTTCTCCTTCTTATTCTTCTGCTTCTCGTTCTGCTTCTGATTCTTCTGCTTGTTCTGTATCTTCTGCTTCTGCTTTTCCAGCTTCTGATGCTTCTGCTTCTCCTTCTGCTTCAGTTCTCCTTCTGCTTCTTCACTTCTTCTGTTTCTTCTGCTTCTGCTTCTCCTGCTTCTGCTTCTGTTTCTATTTCTGCTTCTCCTTCTGCTTTTGCTTCTCCTTCTGCTCCTTCTCCTTCTTCTGTTTCTTCTTCTTCTGCTGCTTCTCCCGCTTCTGCTTCTTCTGCTTCTCCTGATTGTCCTTCTGCTTCTGCTTCTCCTTCTCCCTCTTTTGCTTCTCTTTCTGCTTCTGCTTCTTCTGATTCTCCAACTTCTCCTTCTGTTTCTGCTTCTCTTTCTGCTTCTGCATCTCCTTCTGCTTCACCTTCTGCTGCTCCTTCTCCTTCTTCTGTTTCTCCCTCTGCTTCTACTTCTGCTTCTTATGCTTCTTCTATTTTCTTCTGCTTCTGCTTCTCCTGCTTCTGCTTCTTATGCTTCTACTGCTTCTTCTTCTGGTTCTGCTTCTTCAGCTTCTAATTCTCTTTCTGCTTCTGCTTCTCCTGCTTGTTTTTCTGCTTCTTCTGCTGCTTCTCCTTCTGCTGCTTCTTTTACTACTCCTTGTGCTTCTCTTTTTGCTTCTCCTTCTGCTTCTGCTTCTTCTGTTTCTCCTGCCTGAATTTCTGGTTCTACTTCTTCTGCTGCTTCTCCTTCTGCTTCTGCTTCTCCTTCTGCTAATGTTTCTGCTTCTTCTGCTTCTTCTCTTTCGGCTTCTCCTGCTTCTGCTTCTTGTCCTTCTCCTGCTTCGCTTTCTGCTTCTCATTCTGCTTCTGCTTCTCCTTCTGCTTCTCCTCCTTCTCCTTCTCCTACTTCTGCTTCTCCTTCAGCTTCTGATTCTTCTGCTTCTCCTGCTTCTCCTTCTGCATCTCCTTCTGCTTGTGCTTGTCCTTATGCTTCTGCTTCTGCTTCTCCTTCTCCTTTTTTGCTTCTCCTTTTGCTTCTGCTTCTTCTGCTTTTCCTGCTTCTCCTCCTGCTTCTGCTTCTCCTGCTTCTCATTCTGCATCTTCTTCTGCTTCTCCTTCTGATTCTCCTTTTGCTTCTTCATCTTCTGCTTTACCTGCGTCTCTTTCTGCTTCTCCTTCTGTTTCTCCTTCTCCTTCTTGTTCTTCTACTTTTCCTTCTGCTTCTGCTACAACTGCTTCTGCTTCTACTTCTTCTGTTTCTTCTGCTTGTCCTTCTGCTTTTGATTCTCTTTCTGCTTCTGCTTCTCGTTCTGCTTCTTATTCTGCTTCTTCAGATTCTGCTTCTCCTGCTTCTCCTTCTGCTTCAGGTTCTCCTTCTGCTTCTTCACATTCTTATGCTTCTGCTTCTCCTGCTTCTGCTTCTTCTGCTTTCCCTCCTTCTCTTCCTGCTTCTCCTTCTCTTTCTGCTTCTCCTTCTGCTTCTGCTTCTTGTCCTTCTTGTGTTTCTTCTGCTTCTGCTTCTCAAGTTTCTGCATCTCCTGCTTCTCCTTCTGCTGCTCTTTCTGCTTCTCCTGCTGCTTTTCCTTCTCCTGCTCCTTCTGCTGCTTCTCTTTCTGCTTCTCCTTCTGTTTCTCCTACTCCTTCTCCTTCTCGTTCTTCTGCTTTTCCTTCTGCTTCTCCTTCTGCTTCTGCATCTTCTGCTTCTTCTGCTACTGCCTCTGCTTCTTCTATTTCTTCTGCTTCCCCTACTGCTTCTCCTTCTGCTC
>NW_012311948.1:0-2296 GCF_000151885.1 Dipodomys ordii | reverse complement strand
AGGAGAAGGAGAACAGAAGCAGAAGAAGATGCAGAAGGAGAAGCAGGAGAAGCAGAAGAAGCAGAAGCAGAAGGAGAAGCAGGAGAAGCAGAAGAAGCAGAATCTGAGAAGCAGAAGGAGAAGCAGAAGCAGAAAGAGAAGCAAAAGCAGAAGGAGTAGCAGAAGAAACAGAAGAAGCAGAGGCAGTAGCAGAAGAAGCAGAAGATTCAGAAGCAGAAGGGAGAAGCAGAAGGAAAAGCAGAAGAATTAGAAGGAGAAGGAGAAAGGAGAAACAGGAGTAGAAGCAGAAAGAGAAGCAGAAGAAGGAGCAGTAGAAGGAAAAGCAGCAGGAGAAACAGAAAGAGCATTAGAAGGAGAAGCAGGAAATGCAGAAACAGGAGAAGAACAAGCAGAAGAAACAGGAGAAGGACAAGAAGCAGAAGGAGAAGCAGAAAGAGAAGGAGGGGAAGCAGAAGAAGCAGAAGCAGGAGAAGCAGAAGCATAAGAATCCGAAGAAGCAGAAGCAGAACCTGAAGCAGAAGGAGAAGCAGGAGAAGCAGAAGAAGCAGAATCTTTAGAAGCAGAATGAGAAGCAGAAGGAGAAGCAGAAGCAGAAAGAGAATCAAAAGCAGAAGGAGAAGCAGAAGAAAAAGAAGAAGTAGAAGCAGTAGCAGTTGTAGCAGAAGCAGTAGGAAAAGCAGAAGGAAAAGCAGAAGAACAAGAAGGAGAAGGAGAAACAGAAGGAGAAGCAGAAGGAGAAGCAGAAAGAGAAGCAGGTAAAGCAGAAGAAGAAGAAGCAGAAGGAGAATCAGAAGGAGAAGCAAAAGAAGGAGAAGGAGAAGCAGAAGCAGAAGAAGATGCAGAAGGAGAAGCAGAAGAAGCAGAAGCAGAAGGAGAAGCAGGAAAAGCAGAAGAAGCAGAAGCAAAAGGTGAAGCAAAAGAAGGAGAAGGAGAAGCAGAGGCAGAAGAAGAAGCATAAGGCCAAGCACAAGCAGAAGGAGATGCAGAAGGAGAAGCAGAAGAAGCAGAAGTTGAAGGAGAAGCAGAAGTAGGAGAAGGAGAAGGAGGAGAAGCAGAAGCAGAAGGAGAAGCAGAAGCGGAATGAGAAGCAGAAAGAGAAGCAGGAGAAGCACAAGAAGCAGAAGCAGGAGAAGCCGAAAGAGAAGAAGCAGAAGAAGCAGAATCAGAATCAGAAGTAGAAGCAGAAGCAGAAGGAGAAGCAGCAGAAGAAGTAGAATCAGAAATTCAGGCAGGAGAAACAGAAGAAGCGAAGCCGAAGCAGAAGGCGAAGCAAAAAGAGAATGAGAAGGAGAAGTAGAAGAAGCAGCAGAAGGAGAAGAAGCAGAAGAAGCAGAAAAACAAGCAGGAGAAGCAGAAGTACAAAGAGAAGTTGAAGCTCAAGAAGCAGAAGAAGCAGAAGTAGAAGTAGAAGCAGTAGAAGCATAAGAAGCAGAAGCAGGAGAAGCAGAAACAGATGAAATTAATAAGCATAAGATGCAGAAGCAGATGGAGAAACAGAAGAAGGAGAAAGAGCAGCAGAAGGTGAAGCAGAAGGAGATGCAGAAGCAGAAAGAGAAGCAGAAACAGAAGGAGAAGAAGAAGGAGAATTTGGAGAATCAGAAGAAGCAGAAGCAGAAGCAGAAAGAGAAGGAGAAGAAGGAGAAGGAGAAGCAGAATGAGAAGGACAAGCAGGAGAAGCAGAAGAAGCAGAAGCGGGAGAAGCAGAAGAAGAAGAAACAGAAGAAAGAGAAGGAGCAGAAGGAGAAGCAGAAGCAGAAGGAGAAGCAGAAAGAGAAGCAGAAGAAGCAGTAGCAGGAGAAGCAGAAGCAGAAAGAGAAGCGGGAAAAGCAGAAGAAGCAGAAGAAGGAGAAGCAGAAGCAGAAGAAACAGGAGAAGGACAAGAAGCAGAAGCAGAAGGAGAAGCAGAAACAGAAGGAGAAGCAGAAAGAGGAGGGGAAGCAGAAGAAGCAGAAGCAGGAGAAGCAGAAGCATAAGAATCCGAAGAACCTGAAGCAAAAGCGGAAGCAGGAGAAGCAGAAGAAGCAGAATCTGGAGAAGCTGAATGAGAAGCTGAAGGAGAAGCAGAAGCTGAAAGAGAATCAAAACAGAAGGAGACGCAGAAGAAACAGAAGAAGCAGTAGCAGTTGCAGCAGAAGCAGAAGGAGAAGCAGAAAGAAAAGCAGAAGAACGAGAAAGAGAAGGAGAAACAGAAGGAGAAGCAGAAGAAGCAGAAGGAGAAGCAGAAGCAGAAGAAGCAGAAGGAGAAGCAGAAGGAGAAACAGAAGCAGAAGAAGCAGCAGAATGGAGAAGCAGAAAC
>NW_012311947.1:0-2297 GCF_000151885.1 Dipodomys ordii | reverse complement strand
GGAGCAGGAGAAGGAAAGCAGCAGGAGAAGCAGAAAGAGAAGCAGAAGGAGAAGCAGGAGATGCAGAATCAGGAGAAGCAGAAGCAGAAGAAACAGGAGAAGGACAAGAAGCAGAAGCAGAAGGAGAAGCAGAAACAGAAAGAGAAGCAGAAAGAGAAGGAGGGAAAGCAGAAGAAGCAGAAGCAGGAGAAGCAGAAGCATAAGAATGCGAATAGGCAGAAGCAGAACCTGAAGCAGAAGGAGAAGCAGGAGAAGGAGAAGAAGCAGAATCTGGAGAAGCAGAAGGAGAAGCAGAAGGAGAAGCAGAAGCAGAAAGAGAATCAAAAGCAGAAGGACAAGCAGAAGAAACAGAAGAAGTAGAAGCAGTAGCAGGTGTAGCAGAAGCAGAAGGAAAAGCAGAAAAACAGGAAGGAGAAGGAGAAACAGAATGAGAAGTAGAAGGAGAAGCAGGTAAAGCAGAAGAAGAAGAAGCAGAAGGAGAATCAGAAGGAGAAGCAGAAGAAGGAGAAGGAGAAACCGAAGCAGAAGCAGAAGCAGAAGGAGAAGCAGGAGAAGCAGAAGAAGCAGAAGCAGAAGGAGAAGCAGGAGAAGCAGAAGAAGCAGAATCTGGAGAAGCAGAAGGAGAAGCAGAAGCAGAAAGAGAAGCAAAAGCAGAAAGAGAAGCAGAAGAAACAGAAGAAGCAGAGGCAGTAGCAGAAGAAGCAGAAGATTCAGAAGCAGAAAGAGAAGCAGAAGGAAAAGCAGAAGAACTAGAAGGAGAAGGAGAAGGAGAAACAGGAGTAGAAGCAGAAAGAGAAGCAGAAGAAGGAGCAGTAGAAGGAAAAGCAACAGGAGAATCAGAAAGAGCAGCAGAAGGAGAAGCAGGAAATGCAGAAACAGGAGAAGAACAAGCAGAAGAAATAGGAGAAGGACAAGTAGCAGAAGCAGAAGCAGAAGGAGAAGCAGAAAGAGAAGGAGGGGTAGCAGAAGAAGCAGAAGCAGGAGAAGCAGAAGCATAAGAATCCGAAGAAGCAGAAGCAGAACCTGAAGCAGAAGGAGAAGCAGGAGAAGCAGAAGAATCAGAATCTGGAGAAGCAGAATGAGAAGCAGAAGGAGAAGCAGAAGCAGAAAGAGAATCAAAAGCAGAAGGAGAAGCAGAAGAAACAGAAGAAGTAGAAGCAGTAGCTGTTGTAGCAGAAGCAGAAGGAAAAGCAGAAGAACAAGAAGGAGAAGGAGAAACAGAAGGAGAAGCAGAAGGAGAAGAAGAAAGAGAAGCAGGTAAAGCAGAAGAAGAAGAAGAAGAAGAAGGAGAATCAGAAGGAGAAGCAGAAGAAGGAGAAGGAGAAGCAGAAGCAGAAGAAGATGCAGAAGGAGAAGCAGAAGAAGCAGAAGCAGAAGGAGAAGCAGGAAAAGCAGAAGAAGCAGAAGCAAAAGGAGAAGCAAAAGAAGGAGAAGGAGAAGCAGAGGCAGAAGAAGAAGCATAAGGACAAGCACAAGCAGAAGGAGATGCAGAAGGAGAAGCCGGAGAAGCCGAAGAAGCAGAAGCTGAAGGAGAAGCAGAAGTAGGAGAAGGAGAAGGAGGAGAAGCAGAAGCAGAAGGAGAAGCAGAAGCAGAATGAGAAGCAGAAAGAGAAGCAGGAGGAGGACAAGAAGCAGAAGCAGGAGAAGCCGAAAGAGAAGAAGCAGAAACAGAAGCAGAAGGAGAAGCAGAAGCAGAAGGAGAAGCAGCAGAAGAAGTAGAACCAGAAATTCAGACAGCAGAAACAGAAGAAGCAGAAGCAGAAGGAGAAGCCAAAAGAGAAGCATAAGAAGAAGTAGAAAAAACAGCAGAAGAAGCAGAAAAACAAGCAGGAGAAGCAGAAGCAGGAAGAGAAGTAGAAGCAGAAGAAGCAGAAGAAGAAGAAGAAGCAGTAGAAGCATAAGAAGCAGAAGCAGGAGAAGCAGAAGCAGAAGAAAAAGAAGAAGCATAAGAAGCAGAAGCAGAGGGAGAAACAGAAGAAGGAGAAGGAGCAGCAGAAGGTGAAGCAGAAGGAGATGCAGAAGGAGAAAGTGAAGCAGAAACAGAAGGAGAAGAAGAAGGAGAAGTTGGAGAATCAGAAGAAGCAGAAGCAGAAAGAGAAGCAGAAGAAGGAGAAGGAGAAGCAGAAGGAGAAGGACAAGCAGGAGAAGCAGAAGAAGCAGAAGCGGGAGAAGCAGCAGCAGAAGAAGAAACAGAAGAAGGAGAAGAGCAGAATGAGAAGCAGAAGGAGAAGCAGAAAGAGAAGCAGAGAGCAGAAGAGCAGTAGCAGGAGAAGCAGAGCAGAGAATAGAAGAGCCGA
>NW_012311946.1:0-2297 GCF_000151885.1 Dipodomys ordii | reverse complement strand
GCTGTGTCCCGCTGTGTCCCGCTGTGTCCCTCTGTGACCCTGCTAAGTCCAGCTGTGTCCCCGCTGTGTCCCACTTTGTCATCGCTGTGTCCCCCGCTGTGTCCCGATTTGTCCCCCCGTGTCCCCTGCTGTGTCCCGCTGTGTGCCCTGCTGTGTCCCTACTGTGTCCCGCTGTGTTCTGCAGTGTCCCGTTGTGTCCTCGCTGTGTCTCCCGCAGTGTCCCGCAGTGTCCTCTCTGTGTCCCCGGCTGTGTCCCGTTGTTTCCCCAGCTCTGTCCCCGCTGTGTCCCACTGTGTCCCCGCTGTTTCGACGCTGTGTCCCGCTGGGTCCCGCGGTGTCCTCGCTGTGTTCCCCGCTGTGTCCCCCGCTGTGTCCCGCTGTGTCCCGCTGTGTACTTCTGTGTGCCCTGCTCAGTCTCGAAGTGTCCCCGCTGTATCCCAATATGTCCTCGCTGTGTCCCCCGCTGTGTCCCGTTGTGTCCCCACTGTGTCCCCCGCTGTGTCCCGCTGTGTCCCACTGTGTCCCCCGCTGTGTTCCCCGTTGTGTCCCGCTGTGTCCCCCGCTTTGGCCACTTCTGTGTCCTCGCTGTGTCCCGCTGTGTCCTAGCTGGGTCCCCCGCTGTGTCCCGCTGTGTCTCCCGCTCTGTCCCGCTGTGTCCCGCTGTGTCCCGCTGGGTCCCTACTCTGTCACGCTGTGTCCCGCTGTGTCCCCGCTGTGTCCCAGCTGTGTCCCGCTGTGTCCCGCTGTGTCCCCAGCTTTGTCCCGTTGTGTCCCCGCAGTGTCCCCGCTGTGTCCCGCTGTGTCACACTGTGTCCCATGGTGTCCCGCTTTGTCCCCTGCTGTGTCCCCCGCTGAGTCCCCTCTGTGTCGCCGCTGAGACCGCTGTGTCCTCGCTGTGTCCCCAGCTGTCTCCCGCTTTGTCCCACGCTTTGTCCCGCTGTGTTCCTCTGTGTCCTCGCTGTGTCCCCCGCTGGGTCCCCCGGTGTGTCCCGCTGTGTCCCCACTGTGTCCCGCTATGTTCCCGCAGTGTCCCCGCTGTGACGCCGCTGTGTCCCGCTGTGTCCTCGCTGTTTCCCCTGCTGTCTCCCGCTTTGTCCCACGCTGTGTCCCGCTGTGTCTCTCTGTGTCCTCGCTGTGTCCCCCACTGTGTCCCGCTGTGTCCCCGCTCTGTCCCAACCTGTGTCCCGCTGTGTACCCCGCTGTGTCCCGCTATGTTCCCGCAGTGTCCCCGCTGTGTCCAGCTGTGTCCTCGCTGAGTCCCCCACTGTGTCCCGTTGTGTCCCCAGCTGTGTACCCCGCTGTGTCCCACTGTGTCCCCGCTGTATCGACGCTCTGTCCCGCTGGGTCCCGCTGTGTCCTCCCTGTGTTCCCCGCTGTGTTCCGTTGTGTCCCCCGCTGTGTCCCGCTGTGTCTACTGCTGTGTCCCCGCTGTGTCCCGCTGTGTCCTCGCTGTGTCCCTCTGTGTCCCCTGCTGTATCCCCAGCTCTGTCCCACTGTGTCCCCAGCTGTGTCCCGCTGTGTCTCTCTGTGTCCTCGCTGTGTCCCCCACTGTATCCCGCTGTGTCCCCGCTGTGTCCCAACCTGTGTCCCGCTGTGTACCCCGCTGTGTCCCGCTATGTTCCCGCAGTGTCCCCACTGTGTCCCGCTGTGTCCTGCTGTTTCCTCGCTGAGTCCCCCGCTGTGTCCCCTTGTGTCCCCAGCTGTGTACCCCGCTGTGTCCCACTGGGTCCCCGCTGTATCGACGCTGTGTCCCGCTGGGTCCCGCTGTGTCCTCCCTGTGTTCCCCGCTGTGTTCCGTTGTGTCCCCCGCTGTGTCCCGCTGTGTCCCCGCAGTTTCCCCGCTTTGTCCCGCTGTGTACCGCTGTGTCCCTTGGTGTCCCGCTTTGACCCCGCTGTGTCCCCCGCTTTGTCCCCGCTGTGCCCCGCTGTGTCCGGCTGTGTCCCGCTCTGTCCTCGCTGAGTCCCCCGCTGTGTCCCCTTGTGTCCCCAGCTGTGTACCCCGCTGTGTCCCACTGTGTCCCCGCTGTATCGACGCTGTATCCCGCTGGGTCCCGCTGTGTCCTCCCTGTGTACCCCGCTGTGTTCCGTTGTGTCCCCCGCTGTGTCCCGCTCTGTCTACTACTGTGTCCCCGCTGTGTCCCGCTGTGCCCTCGCTGTGTCCCCCGCTGTGTCCCGATTTGTCCCCCCGTGTCCCCCGCTGTGTCCCGCTGTGTACCCTGCTGTGTCCCTACTGTGTCCCGCTGTGTTCTGCAAGACCCCCTGAGTCTTCACTGTGTCTCCCCCGTGTTCCCCCATGG
>NW_012311945.1:0-2297 GCF_000151885.1 Dipodomys ordii | reverse complement strand
TAGGAGAAGAGAAGGAAGAGCAGCAGAAGCAATAGGAGAAGCAGAAGCAGAATGAGTAGCAGAAAGAGAAGCAGTAGAACCAGAAGAAGCAGGAAAAGCAGAAGCAGAAGAAAGAGAAGAAGAAGAAGAAGAAGAAGAAGAAGAAGAAGAAGAAGAAGAAGAAGAAGAAGAAGAAGAAGAAGAAGAAGAAGAAGAAGAAGAAGGAGAAGCATAAGGAGAAGCAGGGAAGCAGAGGAAGCAGAAGCAGGAGAAGCAGAAGCAGTAGAAAAAGAATAAGCATAAGAAGCAGAATCAGAGGAAGAAGGAGAAGGAGCAGCAGAAGGAGAATCAGAAGGAGAAGCAGAAGAAGGAGAAGCAGAAGCAGAAGAAGCAGCAGAAGGAGAAACAGAAGCAGAAGAAGATGCAGAAGGAGAAGCAGGAGAAGTAGAAGAAGCAGAAGCAGATGGAGAAGCAGAAGTAGGAGAAGGAGAAGGAGAAGGAAGAGCAGCAGAAGCAATAGGAGGAGCAGAAGGAGAAACAGAAGCAGAATGAGAAGGAGAATGAGAAGCAGTAAAAGCAGAAGAAGCAGGAAAAGCAGAAGCAGAAGTAAGAGAAGAAGAAGAAGTAGACGAAGAAGAAGAAGAAGAAGCAGCATAAGGAGAAGCATAAGGAGAAGCAGTAGAAGCAGAAGAAGCAGAAGCAGGAGAAGCAGAAGCAGAAGAAAAAGAATAAGCAAAAGAAGCAGAAGCAGTGGGAGAAGCAGAAGAAGGAAAAGGATAAGCAGCAGCAGAAGGAGAAGCAGAAGCAGAAAGAGAAGCAGAAACAGAAGGAGAATAAGAAGGAGTAGCAGGAGAATCAGAAGAAGCTGAAGTAGGAGCAGAAAGAGGAGAAGACGAGAAGCAGAAGTAGAATCAGAAGAAACAGAAGAAGAAGTAGCAGAAGAAACAGAAGCAAAAGAACAAGACGAAGGAGAAGAGCAGAAGCAGAAGGAGAAGGAGAAGCAGAAGCAGAAGGAGAAGCAGAAAGAGAAGCAGGAGAAGCAGAAGGAGCAGGAGAAGCAGAAGCAGAAGAAACAAGAGAAGCCGAAGAAGCAGAATTTGAAGCAGGAGAAACAGAAGAAGCACAAGCTGAAGCAGAAGCAGAAGAAACAGAAATAGTAGAATAAGCAGAAGCAGAAGCAGCAGGAGAAGCAGAAGAAGAAGACGGAGGAGGCGAAAGAGAAGGATTAGGAGTAGGAGAAGCAAAAGGATAAGCAGAAGCAGAAAGAGACGCAGAAGGAGAAGCAGCACGAGAAGTAGGAGAAGCAGGAGAAGCAGAAGCAGGAGAAGCAGAAGAAACAGAAGACGCAGAAGCAGAATGAGAATCAGAAGGAGAAATTGAAGCAGAAGCAGAAGCAAAAGGAGAAGCAGAAGAAGGAGAAGGAGAAGCAGAAAGGGAAGCAGAACGAGAAGCAGGAGAAGCAGTAGCAGGAGAAACAGAAGCAGAAGAAACAGAAGAAGGAGAAGAAGCAGAAGGAGAAGTAGAAACAGAAGGAAAAGCAGAAAGAGAAGCAGGAGAAGCAGAAGAAGCAGATGCAGGAGAAGCAGAAGCAGAAGAAGCCGAAGAAGCAGAAGCAGAACCTGAAGCAGAAGGAGAAGCAGGAGAAGCAGAAGAACCAGAATCTGGAGAAGCAGAAGGAGAAACAAAGCAGAAACAGAAGCAAAAGCAGAAGGAGAAGCAGAAGTAGAACAGAAGAAACAGAAGAAGCAGAGGCAGTAGCAGAAGAAGCAGAAGATGCAGAAGCAGAAGGAGAAGCAGAAGAAGGAGCAGGAGAAGGAAAAGCAGCAGGAGAAGCAGAAAGAGCAAAAGAAGGAGAAGCAGGAGGTGGAGAATCAGGAGAAGCAGAAGCAGAAGAAACAGGAGAAGGACAAGAAGCAGAAGCAGAAGGAGAAGCAGAAACAGAAGGAGAAGCAGAAAGAGAAGGAGGGGAAGCAGAAGAAGCAGAAGCAGTAGAAGCAGAAGCATAAGAATCCGAAGAAGCAGAAGCAGAACCTGAAGCAGAAGGAGAAGCAGGGGAAGCAGAAGAAGCAGAATATGGAGAAGCAGAATGAGAAGCTGAAGGAGAAGCAGAAGCGGAAAGAGAATCAAAAGCAGAAGGAGGATCAGAAGAAACAGAAGAACCAGTAGCAGTTGCAGCAGAAGCAGAAGGAGAAGCAGAAGGAAAAGCAGAAGATTGAGAACAAGAAGGAGAAACAGAAGCAGAAGCAGAATGAGAATCAGGATGGAGAAGTTAGAATGAATGCAGAATGGAGAAGGCTAGAAATCAGGAAGGAATTAAG
>NW_012311944.1:0-2297 GCF_000151885.1 Dipodomys ordii | reverse complement strand
ACAACGAGGACCCAGCGGGACCCAGCAGGACAGAGCGTCGATACAGCGCGGGACAAAGCAGGACACAGAGGGACACAGCGGGACCCAGCGGGACAGAGCGGGACCCAGCAGGGACACAGCAGTAGACACAGCGGGACACAGCGCGGGACAAAGCGGGACACAGTGGGACACAGCGGGTACACAGCAGGACTCAGCGGGGCACACAGCAGTATACAGCGGGACTCAGCGGGACACAGCGGGACACAGTGGGGGACACAGCGGGACACAGAGGGGGACACAGAGGGGTACACAGCGGGACACAGTGTGGAACACAGCGAGAACACAGCGGGACCAAGCAGGACACAGCGTCGATACAGCAGGGACACAGCGTCACAGCGGGTTACACAGCTGGGGACACAAAGGGACACAGTGGGGGACACAGTGGGACACAGCAGGACACAGTGGGACACAGCGGGGACAAAGCGTGAGACACAGCGGGGGACAGAGCGGGAGACAGCGGGGGACACAGCGAGGACACAGCAGAACACAGCGGGGACACAGCAGGGACTCAGCGGAGGACACAGCGGGGGACAAAGCGAGACACCAAGGGACACAGTGTGACACAGCGTGACACAGCGTGTTACACAGCTGGGTACACAACGGGAAACAGCGGGGACACAGCGGGTCACAGCGGGACACAGCGGGGACAAAGCGGGGGACATAGCGGGGGACAAAGTGGGACACCACGGAACACAGAGGGACACAGCGGGAAAAAGCGGTTACCCTGCGGGGACACAACGGGGGACACAGCGGGACACAGCGGGGGACACAGCGGAACACAGTTGGGGACAGAGCGTGGGACACAGTGAGACACAGCGGGGACCAAGCTGAACACAGAGTGGTACACAGCGGGACATAGCGGGGACAAAGCGGGTACACAGTGGGACACAGCGTGTACCAGCAGGGACACAGCCGGACACAGCAGGACACAGCGGGCGACACAGCGGGACACAGCGGAGGACACAGCGGGGACACAGCGGGACACAGCGGGCGAAACAGCGGGACACAGCGGAGGACACAGCGGGGACACAGCGGGACACAGCGGGACACAGCGGGACACAGCAGGGACACAGCAGTAGACACAGCGGGACACAGTGTGGTACACAGAATGGGACACAAAGGGACACAGCAGGGGACACAGAGAGGACACAGTGGGACACAGCGGGGGACACAGCGAGGACACAGCGGGACATAGTGGGGGACAAAGTGGTAGACAGCGGGGGACACAGCGAGGACACAGCGGGACATAGTTGGGACACAGAGGGGATTCAGCGGGAGAAACCTCGGGGGACAAAGCGGGACAAAACGGGACACAGTGGGACACAGCGGGGACACTGCGGGGACACAACGGGACCCAGCGCGGCACACAGCGAGGACACAGCGAGACACAGCGGGGACACAGCGGGACTCAGCGGGGGACACAGCAGTACACAGCTGGACACAGCGGGTCACAGCGAGGGACACAGATGGGTACATAGCGGGACACAGTGGGGAACACAGCGAGGACACAGCGGGACCCAGCGGGACACAGCGGGGGACACAGCCGGACACAGCAGGGACACAGCGGGGACACAGCGGGACCCAGCAGGACACAGGGGGGGACACAGCGGGACACAGCGGGACACAGCGGGGGACACAGCCGGACACAGCAGGGACACAGTAGGACACAGCGTGGGACAAAGCGGGAGACAGCGGAGGACACAGCGAGGACACAGCTGGACACAGCAGGGACACAGAGGGGACTCAGCAGGGGACATAGAGGGGAAAAAGCGGGACATCACGGGACACAGTAGGACACAGCGGGACACAGCGGGGACACTGCGGGACACAGCCGGGGGACACAGCGGTGGACAGCGGGTGACAGAGAAGGGACAGAGCGGGACACAGAGGGGACACAGCTGGACACAGAAGGGTACACAGCGTGGCACAGCGGACACACAACGGGGTCAGAGCTGGACACAGAGGGACACAGATGGGACAGAGCGTGACACAGCGGTACACAGCGCTGACACTGCGGGGCACACAGCGGTACACAGCGGGAAAACAGCGGGGGACACAGCGGGACACAGAGGGACACAGCGGGGAACACATGGGGGACACAGCGGGACACAGTGGGGGACACAGCGAGGACACATTGGGACACAGCATGGACACAGGGGGACGCAGCGGGGGGACACAGCAGTACACATCGGGACACATCGGGACACAGCGAGGGACGCAGAGGGGTACACAGTGAGATAAAGCGGGGAACACAGCGA
>NW_012311943.1:0-2297 GCF_000151885.1 Dipodomys ordii | reverse complement strand
ACTGCGGGTCACATCGGGACACAGCGGGGACACAGCAAGGACACAGCTAGGGGACACAGCAATACACAGCCGGACACAGCCGGGGACACAGAGGGACACAGCGAGAGACACAGCGGGGGACACAGCGGGACACAGCGGAGAACAAAGAGAGGACACAGCGGGACCCAGCGGGACACAGCGTCGATAGAGCGGGGACACAGAGGGACACAGCGGTGACACAGGGGGACTCAGCGGGGGATACTGCGGGACACAGCGGGGGACACAGCGGGACACAGTGGGGAACACAGAGAGGACACAGCAGGACCCAGCGGGACAAAGTGTCTATACAGCGGGAGCACAGCGGGACACAGCGGGGTACACAGCTGATGACACAACGGGACACAGTGGGGGACACAGCGGGACACAGCGGGACACAGCGGGGCACAGCGGGGACAAAACGGGAGACTCAGTGGGGAACAGAGCAGGACACAGCGGGGGACACAGAGAGGACACAGTGGGGACACAGCGAGACTCAGCTGGGGACACAGCGGGGGAAAAAGCCGGACACCACGGGACACAGTGGGACACAGCGGAACACAGCGGGGTCACTGCGGGGACACAGCGGGACACAGTGGGGGACAAAGCGGGACACAGCGGGACACAGCGGGAAAGAGCGGGACACAGCCGGACATGGCGGGGGACACAGCGGGACACAGAGGGGGACACAGCGAGGACACAGTGGGACACAGCGGGACACAGCGGGGGACACAGCGAGGACACAGCAGAACACAGTGTGAGATACAGCGAGGACACAGCGGGACACAGCGAGACACAGCGGGACACAGTGGGGACACAGCAGTAGACAGAGCGAGACACAGCGGAGGACACAGCGGGACACAGCGGGGAACACAGCGGGGACACTACGGGAACATAGTGGGACACAGCGGGGCACACAGAGGGACACAGCGGGATAAAGCTTGGGACACAGCGGGAACACAGCAGGACACAGCGGGGGACACAGCGAGGACAAAGCGGGACACAGCGTGGGACAAAGCGGGAGACAGCAGGGAACACAGCGAGGACACAGCGGGACACAGCGGCGACACATAGAGGACTCAGCGGGGGACACAGTGGGGGACAGAGTGGGACACAGCGGGACACTGCGGGGCACAGTGGGGGACACAGCGGGACACAGAGTGGGACAAAGCGGGAGACAGCAGAGGACACAGCGAGGACACAGATGGACACAGCGGGGACACAGATGGGACTCAGCAGTGGACATAGAGGGAAAAAAGCGGGACACCATGGGACACAGTAGGACACAGCGGGACACAGCGGGGACACTGCGGGACACAGCCAGGGGACACAGCGGTGGACAGCGGGGGACAGAGAAGGGACACAGCGGGACACAGAGGGGACACAGCTGGACACAGAAGGGTACACAGCGGGACACAGCGGACACACAGCAGGGACAGAGCTGGACACAGAGGGACACAGAGGGGACAGAGCGTGACACAGGTGGACACTGAGGGAGACAGAGCAAGGACACAGCCGGACACAGCGAAACAAAGCGTGACACAGTGGGGACACAGCAGGGGACACAGCGGGACACAGTGGGGGACACAGCGGGACACAGCGGGGTACACAGCAGGGACAAAGAAGGACACAGCGGGGAACACAGCGAGGACACAGCGGGACACAGCGGTGACACAGCGGGACACAGCTGGGGACACTTTGGGACACAGCAGGACACAGAGGGACACAGCAAGGACACAGCGGGGGACAGTGGGGGACACAGCAAGGCACAACGGGGTCACAGCAGTGGACACAGCAGGACACAGCGGGGGACACTGTGGGACTCAGTGGGGGACACAGCGGGACACAGCGGAGACACAGCGGGGGACACAGAGGGACACAGCGGATACACAGTCGGACACAGCTGGACCCAGCATGATACAGCGGGGGACACAGCGGGACACAGCGGGACACAGCGGGGGACACTGCAGGGACACATTGGGACACAGTAGCACACAGCGTAGGACTAAGCGGGAGACATCAGAGGACACAGCGAGGGACACAGCTGGACACAGCGGGGACACAGAGGGGACTCTGCATGGGGACATATAGGGGTAAAAAGCGGGGACACTACGGGACATAGTATGACACAGCGGGATACAGCGGGGACTACTGCGGGACACTGTCAGGGGACACATCGGTGGATAGCTGGTGATAGAGAATGGTACACTGCGGGACACAGAGTGTAACATTATCTGTACTTGGAATTGAATACTGTCGGGAAAACAGCTGAACTCCCATCG
>NW_012311942.1:0-2297 GCF_000151885.1 Dipodomys ordii | reverse complement strand
CAGCGAGGACACCGCGGGACACAGCTGGGGACACAGCGGGACACAGCAGGACACAGTGGGCACACAGCGGGACTCAGCGGAGGACGCAGCGGGGGACAAAGCCGGAAACCACGGGACACAGGAGGACACAGTGGGACACAGCGGGACACAGCGGGGACACAGCTGGACACAGCTGGGACACAAGGAGGACACAACGGGATGAGAGGGACACAGCGGGCCACAGCGGGGACACAACGGGGACACAGCGGGGGACACAGCTTGAAACAGCCGGACACATTGGGATACAGCGGGATACACAGCAGGACACAGCGGGGGACACAGTGGGGGACACAGCGGGGACATAGTTAGACACTGCATGGACACAGCGGGTGACACAGCGGGACACAGCGGGACACAGCAGGATACAGCGTGACACAACAGGGACACAGCGTGGGACACAGCGGGACACAGCGGGGACACAGCAGGGTACACAGCGGGACACAGCGGAACACAGCAGGGGACACAGCAGGGGACAGCGGGGACACACCGGACGATAACGGGAAAACAGCGGGACACAGCGGGAGACAGCGGGGACACAGCAGGACATAGCAAGCACAGGGGGACACAGCGGGGACACAGGGGGACACAGGGGGACACAGCGGTACACAGCGGGGGACACAGCGGGACACAGCGCGGGACACAGCGCGGGACACAGTGAGTACACAGCCTGACACAGCGCGGACACAGCGCGGACACAGTGGGGGACACAGCGGGACACAGCGGGGGACACAGCGGGGGACGCAGTGGGACACAGCAGGGACACAGCTGGACACAGCGGGGTACACAGCGGGACAGAGCGGGGACAATGCGAGGACACAGCCCGACACAGCGGGGAATACCGCGGGACACACCGGGACACAGCAGAACATAGCGGGGACAGAGCAGGAGGCACAGCGGGACACAGCGGTGGACACAGCGGGGACACAGCAGGACACAGCGGGACACAGCGGGGAACACAGCGGGGGAAAGCGGGGACACACCGGGGGACAATGGGGACACAACGGGAAACAGCGGGGGACACAGCGGGGGACACAGAGAGACACAGAGGGGGACAAGAGAGGACAGAGCGGGACAAGAGCGGGACACAGCGGGGACACAGTGGGACACAGCAGGGCACAGCGAGGGAAACAGCGGGACACTGGGGGGGACAGAGCGGGGGACACAGTGGGACACAGCAGGGACATAGCAGGATACACAGTGGGCCACAGCAGAGACACAGTGGAGACACAGCGGGACACAGCAGGACACAGCGGGACACAGTGGGACACGACGGGGGACACAGCGGGACACAGCGGGACACAGTGGGACACAGTGGGGGACACAGCGGGACACAGCAGGGACACAGCGGGGGACACAGCGGGACACAGTGGGGGACGCAGCAAGGACACAGCCGGGGACACAGCGGGGCACATTGCGGGACACAGCGGGAAACACAGCGAGGACACAGCGGGACCCAGCGGGACACATTGTCGATACAGCGGGGATACAGCATTTCACAGCGTGGTTCACATCTGTGGACACAGTTGGGGCACAGCGGGACAGAGCGGGACACAGTGGGACACAGCGAGGACAAATCGTGAGACACAGCGGGGGACAGAGAGGGAGACAGCGGGGGACACAGCGAGGACACAACAGTACACAGCGAGGACACAGTGGGACACAGTGGGGGACACAGCGCGGACACAGCGGGGGACAAAGCGGGGGACACTGCGAGACACAGCGGGGAACACAGCGAGGACACAGCGGGACCCATCGGGACACAGCGTCGATACAGCGGGGATACAGCGTTACACAGAGTGGTTCACATCTGTGGACACAACGGGACACAGTGGGGGCAGAGCGGGACACAGTGGGACACAGCGAGGACAAATCGTGAGACGTAACGGGGGACAGAGCGGGAGACAGCGGGGGACACAGCGAGGACTCAGCAGGACACAGCGGGACACAGTAGGGACAGAGCGGGACACAGCGGGACACAGCGCGGGACACAGCTGGACACAGCGGGGGACACAGGGGGACACAGCGGGACACAGGGGGGGATACAGTGAGGACACATTGGGACACAGCGGGGACACAGCGGGACTCAGCGGGGGACACAGCAGTACACAGCGGGACACAGCAGTGACACAGCTAGACACAGCGGGGGTACACAGCGGGACACACTGGGCACACAGCGGGGGACACAGCAGAGAAAGAGCGGGACACAGCGCGACACAGCGGGTCACAGCGGGGTACACAGCGGGACACACGGGGAACAC
>NW_012311941.1:0-2297 GCF_000151885.1 Dipodomys ordii | reverse complement strand
TCCCTGTCACTCCACACGGTGTCCAGTAGGTGGCACCCCAAAACAAGGAAAAACAACGTCAGGCCCAAGATCGATTCCAGACCGAACCGACACTTAGGAAGGTCTTGTGAGGAAGGAACACCTCCCCCTCCCGCGCACGCACGCACGCGCGCACGCACACACACACACACACACACACACACACACACACACACACACACACACACACACACACACACACACACACACACACACACGCCCCATCATCCCTGCCCACACAGGTCATGAATGGCAAACCCAGACAAACACACGGGGTGTGGAGAGAGACCGCAAATCAAAAACAAAAACAAAAAACATTTCCCTGGCTTGATCTATGAATGGGCCTGGGCGGGCATTCTGTCCTCTGGGCCCTACAGTCAATCCATGGCGGCCGCTTCTCTCTCCTCATCACTGTAATCCTATCTGATATTTGCCAGAGCCGAACGTGCAGTGGGGACACTTTGGTTCAGCGATCTAAACTAGGGGCCGAGGCGGGGGAAGGAGAAGCAGAAGCAGGAGAAGCAGAATCAAAAGAAATAGAAGAAGGATAAGAAGCAGAAGCAGAAAGAGAAGCAGAAACAGAAGGAGAAGCAGAAATAGAAGCAGAAGAAGCTGAAGAAGCAGAAGCAGAACCTGAAGCAGAAGGAGAAGCAGGAGAAGCAGAAGAAGCAGAATCTGGAGAAGAAGGAGAACCAGAAGGAGAAGCAGAAGCAGAAAGAGAAGCAAAAGCAGAATGAGAAGCAGAAAGAGAAGCAGAAGAAACAGAAGAAGCAGAAGCAGAAGCAGTAGCAGAAGAAGCTGAAGACGCAGAAGCAGATAGAGAAGCAGAAGGAATAGCAGAATAACGACAAGGAGAAACAGAAGGAGAAGAAGAATGAGAAGCAGAAGGAGAAGCAGGAAAAACAGAAGAAGCAGAAACAGACGGAGAAGCAGAAGAAGGAGAAGCAGAAGCAGAAGAAGAAGCAGAAGGAAAAGCACAAGCAGAAGGAGATGCAGAAGGAGTAGCAGGAGAAGCAGAAGAAGCAGAAGCAGAAGGAGAAGCAGAAGGAGAAGAAGCAGAATCAGAAGAAGCAGAAGGAGAAGTAGAAAGAGAAGCCGACGAAGAGAAGCAGAACGAGAAGCAGGAGAAGCAGAAGAAGCAGAGCGGGAGAAGCAGAAGAAGAAGAAACAGAAGAAATAGAGGGAGCAGAAGCAGAAAGAGGAGCAGAAGCAGAAGGAGAAGCAGAAAGAGAAGCAGGAAAAGCAGAAGAAGCAGAAGCAGGAGGAGCAGAAGCAGAAGAAACAGGAGAAGGACAAGAAGCAGAAGCAGAAGGAGAAGCAGAAACAGAAGGAGAAGCAGAAAGAGAAGGAGGGGAAGCAGAAGAAGCAGAAGCAGGAGAACCAGAAGCATAAGAATCCGAAGAAGCAGAAGCAGAACCTGAAGCAGAAGGAGAAGCAGGAGAAGCAGAAGAAGCAGAATGAGAAGCTGAAGGAGAAGCAGAAGCAGAAAGAGAATCAAAAGGAGAAGCAGAAGCAGAAGAAACAGAAGAAGCAGAAGCAGTAGCAGTTGCAGCAGAAGCAGAAGGAGAAGCAAAAGTAAAAGCAGAAGAACGAGAAGGAGAAACAGAAGGAGAAGCAGAAGGAGAAGCAGAAGAAGCAGAAGGAGAAGAAGAAGGAGAAACAGAAGCAGAAGAAGCAGCAGAAGGAGAAGCAGAAGCAGAAGAAGATGCAGAAGGAGAAGCAGGAGAAGCAGAAGAAGCAGAAGAAGAAGTAGAAGGAGAAGTAGGAGAAGGAGAAGGAAGAGCCGCAGAAGCAATAGGAGAAGCAGAAGCAGAAGGAGAAGCAGAAAGAGAAGCAGAAAGAGAAGCAGTAGAAGAAAAAGCAGAAGCAGCAGAAAGAGAAGAAGAAGAAGAAGAAGAAGAAGAAGAAGAAGAAGAAGAAGAAGAAGAAGAAGAAGAAGAAGAAGAAGAAGAAGAAGAAGAAGAAGAAGAAGAAGAAGAAGAAGGGGATCGGGACAAGATGGCGGAGGAGAAGCTGGAAGCTGAACAAGCTCTCGCATAGAAAGCAGTTTTAGAGTTCCAGTGAACAGTCCTAAGCCAGAGAAACACACCAAGTGTGCCATCACAGGACAGAGAGTTAGACAAGTGAGAGAAAGCCAAGGCAAGAATACACATCTGAGCACCAGCCAGCAACAGCCGCCGCCGGCGGCGGCGGCAGGGTCGCGGTGGAGACGGCGGCGGCAGGGTCGCGGCGGAGACCGCCCCGGGGCTAAACTTGAGCGCGGAGAGTCCGGGACGAAT
>NW_012311940.1:0-2297 GCF_000151885.1 Dipodomys ordii | reverse complement strand
GAAGAAGAAGAAGAAGAAGAAGAAGAAGAAGAAGAAGGAGGAGAAGGAGAAGGAGAAGAAGAAGAAGAAGAAGAAGAAGAAGAAGAAGAAGAAGAAGAAGAAGAAGAAGAAGAAGAAGAAGAAGAAGAAGAAGAAGAAGAAGAAGAAAAAGAAAAAGAAGAAGAAGAAGCAAAAGGAGAAGAAGGAGCAAAAGGAGAAGAAGGAGCAAAATGAGAAGGAGAAGCAGGAGAAGCAGAAGCAAAAGAGGAAGAAGCAGAAGGAGAACAGAAGGAGAAGCAGAAAGAGAAGCAGGAGAAGCAGAAGAAGCAGAAGCAGGAGAAGCAGAAGCAGAAGAAAAAGAAGAAGCATGAGAAGCAGAAGCAGAGGGAGAAGGAGAAGGTGTAGAAGCAGAAGGAGAAGCAGAAGGAAAAGCAGAAGAACGAGAAGGAGAAGGAGAAACAGAAGGAGAAACAGAAGGAGAGGCAGAGTGAGAAGCCGAAGGAGTAGCAGGAAAAGCACAAGAAGCAGAAGCAAAAGGTGAACCAAAAGAAGCAGGAGAAGCAAAAGCAGAAGAAGAAGCATAAGAACAAGCACAAGCAGAAGGAGATGCAGAAGGAGAAGCAGGAGAAGCAGAAGAAGCAGAAGCTGAAGGAGAAGCAGAAATAGGAGAAGGAGAAGGAGGAGAAGCAGAAGCAGAAGGAGAAGCAGAAGCAAAATGAGTAGCAGAAAGAGAAGCAGGAGAAGCACAAGAAGCAGAAGCAGGAGAACCCGAAAGAGAAGAAGAAGAAGAAGCAGAAAAAGAAGCACGAGAAGCAGCAGAAGCTAAGAAGCAGAAGCAACTGAAGCAGAAGCAAAAGAAACAGAAGAAGCATAAGTAGCAGAAGCAAAAGCAGAAGTAGAAGCTGAAGAACGAGAAGGAGAAAGAGATATATAAGGAGAAGCAGAAGGAGAAGCAGAAGCAGAAGGAGAAGCAGAAGTAGGAGAAGGAGAAGGAAGAGCAGCAGAAGCAACATGAGAAGCAGAAGGAGAAGCAGAAGCAGAATGAGAAGCAGAAAGAGTAGCAGTAGAAGCAGAAGAAGCAGGAAAAGCAGAAGCAGAAGAAAGAGAAGAAGAAGAAGAAGAAGAAGAAGAAGAAGAAGAAGAAGAAGAAGAAGAAGAAGAAGAAGAAGAAGAAGAAGAAGAAGAAGAAGCATAAGGAGAAGCATAAGGAGAAGCATAAGGAGAAGCATAAGGAGAAGCATAAGGAGAAGCATAAGGAGAAGCATAAGGAGAAGCATAAGGAGAAGCAGTAGATGCAGGAGAAGCAGAAGAAATAGTATAAGCAAAAGAAGCAGATGCAGAAGCAGTAGGAGAAGCAGAAGAAGGATAAGGAAAAGGAGCAGCAGAAGGAGAAGCAGAAGCAGAAAGAGAAGCAGAAACAGAAGGAGAACAAAAGGAGAAGCAGGAGAATCAGAAGAAGCAGAAGTAGAAGCAGAAAGAGAAGGAGAAGAAGGAGAAGCAGAAGTAGAATCAGAAGAAACAGAAGAAGAAGAAGCAGAAGAAACAGAAGCAAAAGAAACAGAAGAAGGAGAAGAGCAGAAACAGAAGCAGAAGGAGAAGCAGAAGAAGAAGGAGAAGCAGAAAGAGAAGCAGAAGAAGCAGGAGAAGCAGAAGCAGAAGAAACAGGAGAAGCCGAAGAAGCAGAAGGAGAATGTGAAGCAGAAGGAGAAACAGAAGAAGCACAATCTGAAGCAGAAGCAGAAGAAACAGAAATAGTAGAATAAACAGAAGCAGAAGCAGCAGGAGAAGCAGAAGAAGAAGAAGGAGAAGGCAAAAGAGAAGGATTAGGAGTAGGAGAAGCAGAAGGATAAGCAGAAGCAGAAAGAGAAGCAGAAGGAGAAGCAGCACTAGAAGCAGGAGAAGCAGAAGAAGCAGAAGCAGGAGAAGCAGAAAAAAACAGAAGACGCAGAAGCAGAATGAGAAGCAGAAGGAGAAATTGAAGCAGAAGGAGAAGCAGAAGAAGAAGGAGAAGGAGAGGGAGAAGCAGAAAGAGAAGCAGAACGAGAAGCAGGACATGCAGCAGCAGGAGAAGCAGAAGCAGAAGAAACAGAAGAAGGAGAATAAGCAGAAGCAGAAGGAAAAGCAGAAACAGAAGGAAAAGCAGAAGGAGAAGCAGGAGAAGCAGAAGAAGCAGAAGCAGAAGAAGAAGTAGAAGTAGGAGAAGGAGAAGAAGAAGGAGAAGAAGGAGAAGATATGACGACAAGATGATGAGGAGAGATGATGATGATGATGAGAGAGATGAGGAGATGATGATGAGATAGAGGAGGAGGAGAAGGAGA
>NW_012311939.1:0-2297 GCF_000151885.1 Dipodomys ordii | reverse complement strand
AGAAGAAGAAGAAGAAGAGAAGAAGTTGAAGAAGAAGAAGAAGAAGAAGAAGAAGATGAAGATGAAGAAGAAGAAGAAGAAGAAGAAGAAGGAGGAGGAGGAGGAGAAGGAGAAGGAGAAGGAGAAGGACAAGGAGAAGCAATAGAAGCAGAAGAAGCAGAAGCAGGAGAAGCAGAAGCAGAAGAAAAAGAATAAGCATAAGAAGCAGAATCAGAGGGAGAAGCAGAAGAAGGAGAAGCAGAAGCAGAAGAAGCAGCAGAAGGAGAAGCAGAAGCAGAAGAAGATTCAGAAGGAGAAGCAGGAGAAGCAGAAAAAGGAGAAGGAGAAGGCGAAAGAGAAGGATTAGGTGTAGGAGAAGCAAAAGGATAAGTAGAAGCAGAAAGAGACGCAGAAGGAGAAGCAGCAAGAGAAGTAGGATAAGCAGGAGAAGCAGAAGCAGGAGAAGCAGAAGAAACACAAGACGCAGAAGCAGAATGAGAAGCAGAAGGAGAAATTGAAGCAGAAGCAGAAGCAGAAGGAGAAGCAGAAGCAGAAGGAGAAGCAGAAGAAGGAGAAGGAGAAGCAGAAAGAGAAGCACAACGAGAAGCAGGAGAAGCAGAAGCAGCAGAAGCAGAAGCAGAAGAAACATAGGAAGGAGAAGAAGCAGAAGCAGAAGGAGAAGCAGAAACAGAAGGAAAAGCAGAAAGGGAAGCAGGAGAAGCAGAAGAAGCAGCAGCAGGAGAAGCAGAAGCAGAAGAAGTCGAAGAAGCAGAAGCAGAACCTGAAGCAGAAGGAGAAGCAGGAGAAGCAGAAGAAGCAGAATCTGGAAAAGCAGAAGGAGAAGCAGAAGCAGAAAGAGAAGCAAAAGCAGAAGGAGAAGCAGAAGGGGAAGCAGAAGAAACAGAAGAAGCAGAGGCAGTAGCAGAAGAAGCAGAAGATGCAGAAGCAGAAGGAGAAGCAGAAGGAAAAGCAGAAGAACGAGAAGGAGAAGGAGTAGGAGAAACAGAAGGAGAAGCAGAAAGAGAAGCAGAGGAAGGAGCAGGAGAAGGAAAAGCAGCAGGAGAAGCAGAAAGAGCAGCAGAAGGAGAAGCAGGAGATGCAGAAACAGGAGAAGCAGAAGCAGAAAAAACACAAGAAGGACAAGAAGCAGAAGCAGAAGGAGAAGCAGAAACAGGAGGAGAAGCAGGAAGAGAAGGAGGGAAAGCAGAAGAAGCTGAAGCAGGAGAAGCAGAAGCATAAGAATGTGAAGAAGCAGAAGGAGAACCTGAAGCAGAAGGAGAAGCAGGAGAAGCAGAAGAAGCAGAATCTGAAGAAGCAGATTAAGAAGCAGAACGAGAAGCAGAAACAAAAAGAGATTCAAAAGCAGAAGGAGAAGCAGAAGAAACAGAAGAAGTAGAAGCAGAAGCAGTTGTAGCAGAAGCAGAAGGAAAAGCACAAGAACAAGAAGGAGAAGGAGAAACAGAAGGAGAAGCAGAAAGAGACGCAGGTAAAGCAGACGAAGAAGAAGCAAAAGGAGAACCAGAAGGAGAAGCAGAAGAAGGAGAAGGAGAAGCAGAAGAAATGCAGAAGGAGAAGCAGGAGAAGCAGAAGAAACAGAAGCAGGAGGAGAAGCAGGAAAAGCAGAAGAAGCAGAAGCAAAAGGAGAAGCAAAAGAAGGAGAAGCAGAAGCATAAGGAAAAGCACAAGCAGAAGGAGAAGCAGGAGAAGCAGAAGAAGTAGAAGCTGAAGAAGAAGCAGAAGTAGGAGAAGGTGAAGGAGAAGAAGCAGAAGGAGAAGCAGAAGCAGAATGAGAAGCAGAAAGAGAAGCAGGAGAAGGACAAGAAGCAGAAGCAGGAGAAACCGAAAGAGAAGAAGCAGAAGAAGCAGAAACATTAGCAGAACGAGAAGCAGAAGCAGAAGGAGAAGCAGCAGAAGAAGTAGAACCAGAAATTCAGGCAGGAGAAACAGAAGAAGCAGAAGCAGAAGCAGAAGGAGAAGCAAAAAGAGAAGCACAAGGAGTAGTAAAAGAAGCAGCAGAAGGAGAAGCAGCAGAAGAAGCAGAAAAACAAGCAGGAGAAGCAGAAAGAGAAGTAGAAGCAGAAGAAGCAGAACCAAAAAAAGAAGCAGTAGAAGCATAAGAAGCAGAAGCAGGAGAAGCAGAAGCAGAAGAAAAAGAAGAAGCATAAGAAGCAGAAATAGAAGCAGAGGGAGAAACAGAAGAAGGAGAAGGAGTAGCAGAAGGTGAAGCAGAAGGAGATGCAGAAGCAGAAAGAGAAGCAGAAACAGAAGGAGAAGTTGGAGAATCAGAAGAAGTAGAAACAGAAAGAGAAGTAGAAGAG
>NW_012311938.1:0-2298 GCF_000151885.1 Dipodomys ordii | reverse complement strand
CGGGACACAGCGGGACACAGCGTGGGACAAAGCGGGAGTCAGCAGGGGACACAGCGAAGACACAGCAGGACACAGCGTCGACACATAGAGGACTCAGCGGGGGACACAGTGGGGGACAGAGCGGGACACTGCGGGGCACAGCGGGGGACACAGCTAGACACAGCGGGGGACCCAGCGGGACACAGCGGGACACTGCGGGGCACAGAGGGGGACAAAGGGAGGACACAGCTTAACACAGCATGGGACAAAGCGAGGACACAGCGAGACACAGCGGGACCCAGCGGGGACCCAGCAGTGGACACAGCGGGACACAGCGGGGGACAAAGCAGGACACCACGGAACACAGCAGGACACAGCGTGAAACAGCGGTGAACCTGCGGGGACACAGCGGGACACAGCGGGGTCACTGCGGGACCAGTGGGGGACAAAGCGGGACACAGCAGGTCACAGCGGGGACGCAGCGGGACACAGCGGGACACGGCGGGGGACACAGCAGGAAACAGAGGGGGACACAGTGGGGAAAACAGCTGGACACAGTGGGGAACACAGCGAGGACACAGTGGGACCCAGCGGGACACAGCGTCGATACAGCGGAGACACAGCGTTACACAGCATGGTACAAAGCTGTGGACACAACGGGACACAGTGGGGGCACAGCGGGACACAGCGGGACGCAGTGGGACACAGCGGGGACAAAGCGTTTGACACAGCAGGGGACAGAGCTGGAGACAGCGGGGACACAGCGGGGACACAGCGGGACACAGCGAGGGCACAGCGGGACAGAGCGGGACACTGCAGGGCACAGCGGGGGACACAACGGGACACAGCGGGGGACACAGCGAGGACACAGCGGAACACAGAGTGGGACACAGTGAGGACACATCCGGACACAGCGGGACACAGCGGGACACAGCCGGGACCCAGCAGTGGACACAGCGGGACACAGCGGGGGACACAGCGGAACACAGCGGGGGACACATGGAGGACTCAGCGGGACAAAGCGGGGACACAGCGGCGACTCACCGGGGGACACAGCGGGGGTCAAAGCGGGACACCACAGAACACAGTGGGAAACAGTGGGACACAGCGGGGAAACTGCGGGGACACAGGGGGACAAAGCGTGGGACACATAGGCACACAGCGGGGGAGACAGCGGGACACAGTGGGACACAGCGGGGGAAACAGGGGGGACACAGCAGGACCAAGCGGGACACAGCGTCGATACAGTGGGGACACAGCGGGACACAGCGGGGGATACAGCGAGGACACAGAAGAACACAGCGTGGGAAACAGCGAGGACACAATGGGACACAGCGGGGACACAGCGGGACCCAGGGCGGGACACAGCAAGGACACATTGGGACACAGCGGGGATACAGCGGGACCCAGCGCGGGACACAACAGTACACAGCGGGACACAGCGGGACACAGCGGGGGACACAGAGGGGTAAACAGCAGGACACAGCGGGGAACACAGCGAGGACACAGCGGGGCTAAGCGGGATACAACGTCGATACAGCGGGGACACAGAGGGACACAGCGGGGTACACAGCTGGGGACACAATGGGACACAGCGGGGGAAACAGCGAGCACACAGCAGAACACAGCGTGGGAAACAGCGAGGACACAGCGGGACACAGCGAGACACAGGGGGACACAGTGGGGACACAGCAGTAGACACAGCGGGACACAGCGGGGGACACAGCGGGACACAGCGGGGAACACAGTGAGGACACAGCGGGGGACACAGCGAGGACACAGCAGGACACAGCGGGACACAGCTTGGGACACAGCGGGAACACAGCAGGACACAGCAGGGGACACAGCGAGGACACAGCGGGACACAGCGGGACACAGCGTGGGACAAAGTGGGAGACAGCAGGGGACACAGCGAGGACACAGCGGGACACAGCGGCGACACATAGAGGACTCAGCGGGGGACACAGTGGGGGACAGAGTGGGACCCAGCGGGACCCAGCGGGGACAAAGCGTGGGACAAAGCGGGAGACAGCAGGGGACACAGCAAGGACACAGCGGGACACAGCGGCGACACATAGAGGACTCAGCGGGGGACACAGTGGGGGGAAGAGAGGAACACAGCGGGACCCAGCGGGGACAAAGCGTGAGACACAGCGGTGGACAGAGCAGGAGACAGAGGCGGACACAGCGAGGACACAGCGGGGACACAGGTGGCTGAGGGGGGGCCACAGCGGGGGACAAAGCGGGACACCACGGAACACAGCGTGAAACAGCGGTGAACCTGCGGGGACACAGCGGGACACAGCGGGGACACAGCGG
>NW_012311937.1:0-2298 GCF_000151885.1 Dipodomys ordii | reverse complement strand
AGAGGGGACACAGCGAGACGCAGCGTTGACACAGCCTGACACAAAGGAGTACACAGCGAGGACACAGAAGGGACAGAGCGGGACACAATGGGACACAGCAGGACACAGCGGGGGACACAGCGGGACACAGCTGGACACAACGGAGTACACAGCGGGACACAGCGGGCACAAAGCGGGGGACACAGCGGGACACAGCGTGGGACACAGTGGGGGACACAGCGGGACACAGCGGGGAACACAGCGAGGACACAGCGGGACAAAGACAGACAAAGGGGGGGACACAGGGTGGACACAGCAGTACTCAGTGGGGGACACAGCAGTACACAGCGGGACTCAGCGGGACACAGCAGGGGACACAGAGGGGTACAGAGCGGTACACAGCGAGGACACAGCGGGACACAGCGGGACACAGCGTTGATACAGCGGGGACAAGGCGGGACACAACGGGGTACACAGCTGGGGACACAACGGAACACAGGGGTGGACACAGCGAGGAAACAGCGAAACACAAGGGGGGACACAGCAAGGACACAGCGGGACACAGCGGGGGACACAGCGAGGAAACAGCGGGACACAGCGGGACACAGCTAGGGACAAATTGGGGGACAGCGGGGGACACAGCAAAGACACAGCAGGACACCATGGGATACAGTTTGACACAGCGGGACACAGCGGGGGACCCATCGAGGACACAGCGGGATATATTGGGGGACACAGAGAGGACACAGCGGGGGACACAGCGGGGGACACAGCGGGACACAGCTGGGAACACTGCGAGGACACAGCGGGACCCAGCGGGACACAGCGTCGATACACCGGGGACAAAGCGTTACACAGCTGGGGACACAACGGGACACAGTGGGGGCACAGCGGGACACAGCGGGACACAGTTGGACACAGCGGGGAGAAAGCGTGAGACACAGCGGGGGACAGAGCGGGAGACAGAGGGGGACACAGCGAGGACACAACGGGACACAGCGGTGACAAACGGGGGACACAGAGGGACACAGCGGGGGACACAGAGGGAGAGACAGCAGGACACAGCGGGACACAGCGGGGGACACAGTTGGGACACAGTGGGACACAGCGGGGGACACAGCAAGGACACATTGGGACACAGCGGGGACACAGCGGGACTCAGCAGGCGACAAGGCAGTACACAGCGGGACAATGCGGGACACAGCAGGGGACACAGAGGGGTACACAGCGGGAAACAGCGGGGAACACAGCGAGGACACAGCGGGACCCAGCGGGACACAGCGTCGATACAGCGGGTACACAGCATTACACAGCGTGTTACACAGCTGTGGACACCAAGGGACACAGTGGGGACACAGCGGGACACAGCGGGACACAGTGGGACAAAGCAAGGACAAATCGTGAGACACAGCGAGGGACAGAGCGGGAGACAGCGGGGGACACAGCAACGACACAGCAGGGAACAGCATGACACAGCAGGGACAGAGCGGGACACAGCGGGACACAGCGGGACACAGCGGGGGACACAGCGGGACACAGCGGTGGAGGCACCGAGGACACAGCGGGACACAGCGGGACAAAGCGGGGGACACAGCGGTGAAACAGCTGGACACAACGGAGTACATAGCAAGACACAGCGCGCACACAGGGGGACACAGCAGGACACAGCGGGACACAGCAGGGACAGAGCGGGACACAGCGGAACACAGTGGGACACAGCGGGTGACACAACGAGACCCAGCGGGGGACCCAGCTAGGACAAAGTGGGGCACAGCTGGGGACACAGTGAGGACACAGCGGGGGACACAGCCGGGGACACAGCGGGACACAGCGAGGAACAGCGTAGATACAGCGGGGACACAGTGTTACACAGCGTGGTACACAGCTGTGGACACAACGGGACACAGTGTGGGCACAGCGGGACACAGCGGGATACAGTGGGACACAGCGGGGACAAAGCGTGAGACACAGCGGGGGACAGAGTGGGAGACAGCGGGGGACACAGCGGGGACACAGCGGGGACTCAGCTTGGTCACAGCGGGATACACAGTTGTGGACACAACGGGACACAGTGTGGGCACAGCGGGACACAGCGGGACAGAGTGGGACACAGAAGGGATAAAGCGTGAGACACAGCGGGGGACAGAGCGGGAGACAGCGGGGGACACAGCGAGGACACAGCGGGACACAGCGGGACACAGCGGGGGACACAGCGAGGACACAGCGGGACACAGCGGGACACAGTGGGGACACAAAGGGGACTCAGCGGGGGAAACAGCGAGGGAAAAAGCGGGACACCATGGGACACAGTGTGACTGA
>NW_012311936.1:0-2298 GCF_000151885.1 Dipodomys ordii | reverse complement strand
CCTGCTTCCTGACCAGATGGTGATATCTGAGCACTCATCGGCAACCAGACAGCCAGAGGGGAACGCGAGCCATCCAAGCAGGTGGCGTAACCGTCCATCCTCACCCCCCCCCGCAGGCCATTACTCGACCACGACCACGACCTCCGACCCCCTCCCCCGCACCAAAATCCACAACCCTACCCTCGGAACAAAAGAAAACAAATTTGCTTGAATCTCACGCTGCCTTTTGTTTGTAATTGACGCAATAGGCGAAGGGGAGGGATCTCATTTCTGGTGCCTGACGGGGGGGGAGCGGGGAGGGGACGGGGGAATTGGAGAGGAGAGAAGAGGGGGCAGAGGGCATCTCAGTGTATCTGTGTGTGTGCGTGCGTGCATCTTTGAGGAAACTCAAAGATCGGACGCGACAGAGCATGTATGTAGTCCAGCCGGACCAATTCACCACGTCTCTGTCTCTTGTCTCTCTGTTTCTGTTTCTCTATTTCTCTCTCTGTGTCTCTCTTTGTCTCTGTCTGTCTGTCTGTCTGTCTGTCTGTCTGTCTCTCTCTCTCTCTCTCTCTCTCTCGTTTGAATTCTGTCTCCCGCCCGCCCGCCCGCCCGCACTCCCTCCCTCCTTTTCCTCTCGACTTGCCAGACAATCCTGGGGCTTCAGCTACTGTACTGGCGATCCAACACACAACGGTCCCACTCCGAGCCTGCCTGCCTGCCTGCCTGCCTATGCATGGGCCCCATACTCCAACGAGGCACATCATCATCCCCACCCCACCCCTTCTCTGAAAAGAAGGCAGTCTCTCTCGGGGCCAGCCAGCCTGGGCCGGTTTTCTCAGTCAGTCAGTGCGTGGTTTGTTTGTTCTTTTTTTTCCCCCATGCATTTCATGAGAGAAAACTGCAATTCACCCTCCCCGTCGTCATGGCTACGACAGAGGAAAAGCAAATGATGATAATAATGAATCATAACAACCTATATGTATGTGTATGTCAGAACTCTCACTCCCCACTGCCGGGTAGGTGAGGACTGACTGACTGAGTGAGTGACTGACCCGACCCGTGTTTTGCCCCTCCCGCCGCCCCATCCACCTTGTCGACGGCGAACGCGCGCCATCTAGCGGTGGTTTTGTGAATTGCAGTTTTCTCTCATGAAATGCATGGGGGAAAAAAAAGAACAAACAAACCACGCACTGACTGACTGAGAAAACCGGCCCAGGCTGGCTGGCCCCGAGAGAGACTGCCTTCTTTTCAGAGAAGGGGTGGGGTGGGGATGATGATGTGCCTCGTTGGAGTATGGGGCCCATGCATAGGCAGGCAGGCAGGCAGGCAGGCTCGGAGTGGGACCGTTGTGTGTTGGAGCGCCAGTACAGTAGCTCAAGCCCCAGGATTGACTGGCAAGTCGAGAGGAAAAGGAGGGATGGAGTGCGGGCGGGCGGGCGGGCGGGAGAGAGAATTCAAACGAGAGAGAGAGAGAGAGAGAGAGAGAGAGACAGACAGACAGACAGACAGACAGACAGAGACAAAGAGAGACACAGAGGGAGAAATAGAGAAACAGAAACAGAGAGACAAGAGACAGAGACGTGGTGAATTGGTCCGGCTGGACTACATACATGCTCTGTCCCGTCCGATCTTTGAGTTTCCTCAAAGATGCACGCACGCACACACACAGATACACTGAGATGTCCTCCGCCCCCTCTTCTCTCCTCTCCAATTCCCCCGATCCCTCCCCCCTTCCCCCCCCGTCAGGCACCAGAAATGAGATCCCTCCCCTTCGACTATTGCGTCAATTACAAACAAAACGCAGCGTGAGATTCAAGCAAATTTGTTTTATTTTGTTCCGAGGGTAGGGTTGTGGATTTTGTTGCGGGGGGGGGGTCGGAGGTCGTGGTCATGGTCGAGTAATCGCCTGCGGGGGGGGGTGAGGATGGTCGGTTACGCCACCTGCATGGATGGCTCGCGTTCCCCTCTGGCTGTCTGGTTGCCGCTGAGTGCTTTAGATAGCACCAACCGGTCAGGAAGCAGGGGCTGGAAGATAAAGAGATATTAAAGAGATAATTAGGAGCAGGACTCCAGGGAAGCCCGAAGGCGGGGGGGGGGCTGGTTACACCGGCGAAGTTCACTGGAGGCATTGGGAGACTGATAAGATGTAGAACCGGGTTTTGTTGGGACAACCCTGTGGATAAAAGGTATAGTACTTGATTACATATCCTTCCTTGGACACGACACAGAATGACACATTGGTGAAAGAGCTATCCACAGCGCCTGACCAAGGTACGAAACACCGCGGTGATGAACTGGGGCTCCTCGGCATTG
>NW_012311935.1:0-2298 GCF_000151885.1 Dipodomys ordii | reverse complement strand
TCACAGAAGATCTTAGTTCACCTTAAAACTTACCTGCATTTCCAAAATAAAATTACTGTAAGTTTTAAAGCTAACCTAAAGAGGTACAGCTCTTTAGATAGAGGATACAACCTAAAGTAAAGAGTAATTGATACAATATTCATAGTAGGCCTAAAAGCAGCCATCAATTAAGAAAGCGTTAAAGCTCAACACTATTATATAATTTATTCCAATAATATATTACATCTCTTACAAAATAACTGGACCAATCTAATTAATATTAGATGAAATACTGTTAGTATAAGTAATAAGAAAAATTTTCTCCTAGCACAAGTGTATAACAGAACGAATAAATCGCTGATAGTTAACAATCATACATTTCCACCTAAACTACTAGAACCAATGTTACTAATTTATTGTTAGCCCAACACAGGAGTGCAAACTAGGAAAGATTAATAAATGTAAAAGGAACTCGGCAAACTTAAACCCCGCCTGTTTACCAAAAACATCACCTCTAGCATTACCAGTATTAGAGGCACCGCCTGCCCAGTGACGCAAGTTAAACGGCCGCGGTATCCTGACCGTGCAAAGGTAGCATAATAATTTGTTCCTTAATTAGGGACTTGTATGAATGGCATCACGAGGGTTTAACTGTCTCTTACATTCGATCAATGAAATTGACCTTTCCGTGAAGAGGCGGAAATAACACAATAAGACGAGAAGACCCTATGGAGCTTAAATTAATATTCCAACTTAAACAACTTCAAATCTAATCGATGTAAAATCTGCAACCACTGGAATAAACATTTTGGTTGGGGTGACCTCGGAGCATAAAAAAACCTCCGAAGGACTAACATTAAGACCAACTAGTCCAAATTATAAATGTCCAAATATTGACCCAGAAATAATTCTGATCAATGAACCAAGTTACCCTAGGGATAACAGCGCAATCTTGTTAAAGAGTTCATATCGACAATAAGGTTTACGACCTCGATGTTGGATCAGGACATCCCAATGGTGCAGCAGCTATTAAAGGTTCGTTTGTTCAACGATTAAAGTCCTACGTGATCTGAGTTCAGACCGGAGCAATCCAGGTCGGTTTCTATCTATTTACCTATTTCTCCTAGTACGAAAGGACCAGAGAAATGAGGCCAACTTTACAAAAGCGCCTTAATACTTAATAAATGATATTATATCAACTTACAAAGTAACTTAACTCACTCAATTACATCCCGACATTAGGGATTGTTAAGATGGCAGAGCCAGGTAATTGCATAAGATTTAAAACTTTATAACCAGAGGTTCAACTCCTCTTCTTAACACAATGTTTATTATAAATTTCCTAACACTTATAATTCCAATTCTCCTAGCCATAGCTTTCCTAACATTAGTAGAACGAAAAATCCTAGGCTATATACAATTACGTAAGGGACCCAACGTAGTACGCCCATACGGAATCCTCCAGCCATTTGCCGATGCATTAAAAACTTTTTATTAAAGAACCAATACGACCTGCACCTCTTCCATCTTTCTATTCGCAATCGCCCCTACCCTCGCTTTAGCTCTGGCCCTTTCTTTATGAATCCCACTTACACTACCTCAACCACTAATCAATATAAACATGGGATTCTTATTCATCCTAGCAATCTCCAGTATGTCAGTTTATTCAATTCTATGATCAGGCTGAGCATCTAATTCAAAATATTCACTATTCGGCTCACTCCGAGCTATAGCGCAAACTATCTCCTACGAAGTATGCCTAGCTATTATTCTCTTATCAATTATATTAATTAGTGGCTCATTCTCTATATCATCTTTATCATCATCTCAAGAACAAATATGAATAATCTTACCAGCATGGCCACTAGCTATAATATGATTTATTTCAACTTTAGCAGAAACAAACCGAGCCCCTTTTGACCTTACTGAAGGCGAATCAGAATTAGTTTCAGGATTCAACGTAGAGTACGCAGGAGGACCATTTGCCCTATTTTTTATAGCCGAATACATAAACATTATCCTTATAAACGCCCTAACTACCATATTATTCTTTGGACCCACATATAATCCCATAACACCAGAACTATCTTCATGTAACTTTGCCATTAAAACTCTTATCCTATCCTCAGTCTTTCTATGAATCCGAGCATCCTACCCACGATTCCGTTATGATCAACTTATACACCTACTATGAAAAAATTTTCTACCACTAACACTAGCATTATGTATATGATATATTGCAATCCCAATCTCCACTGCAAGCATCCCACCTATACTATAGAAATATGTCTGATAAAGAGCTACTTTGATAGAGTAAAA
>NW_012311934.1:0-2298 GCF_000151885.1 Dipodomys ordii | reverse complement strand
ACGAAGAAGAAGAAGAAGTAGAAGAAGACGACCAAGAAGAAGAAAAAGAAGAAGAAGAAGAAGAAGCATAAGGAGAAGCATAAGGAGAAGCAGAAGCAGGAGAAGCAGAAGCAGAAGAAACAGAAGAAGGAGAAGAAGCAGAAGCAGAAGGAGAAGCAGAAACAGAAGGAAAAGCAGAAAGAGAAGCAGAAGAAGCAGGAAAAGCAGAAGCAGAAGAAAGAGAAGAAGCAGGAGAAGAAGAAGAAGAAGACGACGACGACGAAGAAGAAGAAGATGAAGAAGAAGAAGAAGAAGAAGAAGAAGAAGAAGAAGAAGAAGAAGAAGAAGAAGAAGAAGAAGAAGAAGAAGAAGAAGAAGAAGAAGAAGAAGAAGAAGTATCATAAGTAGAAGCATAAGGAGAAGCAGTAGAAGCAGAAGAAGCAGAAGCAGGAGAAGCAGAAGCAGAAGAAAAAGAATAAGCAAAAGAAGCAGACGCAGAAACAGTGGGAGAGGCAGAAAAAGAGAAGGAGAAGGAGCAGCAGAAGGAGAAGCAGAAGTAGAAAGAGAAGCAGATACAGAAGGAGAACAAGAAGGAGAAGCAGGAAAATCATAGGAAGCAGAAGTAGAAGCAGAAAGAGAAGCAGAAGAAGGAGAAGCAGAAGGAGAATCAGAAGAAACAGAAGAAGAAGAAGCAGAAGAATCGGAAAAGAAACAGAAGAAGGAGAAGAGCAGAAGCAGAAGGAGAAGCAGAAGCAGAAGGAGAAGGAGAAAGAGAAGCAGTAGAAGCAGAAGAAGCAGGAGAAGCAGAAGCAGAAGAAACAGGAGAAGCCTAAGAAGTAGAAGCAGAATCTGAAGCAGAAGGAGAAACAGAAGAAGCATAATCTGAAGCAGAAACAGAAGAAACAGAAATAGTAGAATAAGCAGAAGCAGAAGCAGCAGGAGAAGCAGAAGGAGAAGGCTAAAAAGAAGGTTAGGAGTAGGATATGCAGGAGCAGAAAGAGTCGCAGAAGGAGAAGCTGCACGAGAAGTAGGAGAAGCAGGAGAAGCAGAAGCAGGAGAAGGAGAAGAAACAGAAGACGCAGAAGCAGAATGAGAAGCAGAAGGAGAAATTGAAGCAGAAGCAGAAGCAGAAGGAGAAGCAGAAGAAGTAGAAGGAGAAGCGAAGGAGAAGCAGAAGAATAAGCATAAGGACAAGCACAAGCAGAAGGAGATGCAGAAGGAGAAGCAGGAGAAGCAGAAGAAGCAGAAGAAGAAATGGAAGTAGGAGAAGGAGAAGGAAGAGCAGCAGAAGCAATAGGAGAAGCACAAGGAGAAGCAGAAGAAGAATGAGAAGCAGAAAGAGAAGCAGTGGAAGCAGAAGAAGCAGGAAAAGCAGAAGCAGAAGAAAGAGAAGAAGAAGAAGAAGAAGAAGAAGAAGAAGAAGAAGAAGAAGAAGAAGAAGAAGAAGAAGAAGAAGAAGAAGAAGAAGAAGAAGAAAAAGAAGAAGAAGAAGAAGAAGAAGAAGAAGAAGAAGAAGAAGAAGAAGAAGAAGAAGAAGAAGAAGAAGAAGAAGAAGAAGAAGGAGAAGGAGAAGGAGAAAGAGAAGCATAAGGAGAAGCAGTAGAAGCAGAAGAAGCAGAAGCAGGAGAAGCAGAACCTGGAGAAGCAGAAGGCGAAGCAGAAGCAGAAACAGAAGCAAAAGCATAAGGAGAAGCAGAAGAAACAGAAGAAGCAGAGGCAGTAGCAGAAGAAGCAGAAGATGCAGAAGCAGAAGGAGAAGCAGAAGGAAAAGCAGAAGAAAGAGAATGAGAAGAAGGAGAACAGAAGGAGAAGCAGAAAGAGAAGCAGAAGAAGGAGCAGGAAAAGGAAAAGCAGCAGGGGAAGCAGAAAGAGCGGCAGAAGGAGAAGCAGGAGATGGAGAAACAGGAGAAGCAGAAGGAGAAGAAAAAGGAGAAGGACAAGAAGCAGAAGCAGAAGGAGAAGCAGATACAGAAGCAGAAGCAGAAAGAGAAGGAGGGGAAGCAGAAGAAGCAGAAGCAGGAAAAGCAGAAGCATAAGAATCCGAAGAAGCAGAAGCAGAACCTGAAGCAGAAGGAGAAGCAGGAGAAGCAGAAGAAGCAGAATCTGGAGAAGCAGAATGAGAACCAGAAGGAGAAGCAGAAGCGGAAAGAGAATCAAAAGCAGAAGGAGAAGCAGAAGAAACAGAAGAAGCAGAAGCAGTAGCAGTAGCAGCAGAAGTAGAAGCAGAATGAAAAGCAGAAAAACGAGAAGGAGAAGGAAAAACAGAAGCAGATGAGAATCAGAAGAGAAGCAGAGAAGCAGAATGAGAAGCGAAGAGAA
>NW_012311933.1:0-2298 GCF_000151885.1 Dipodomys ordii | reverse complement strand
TCTTCTGCTTCTCCTGCTTCTGCTTCTCCTGCTTCTCCTACTTCTCGTGCTGTTTCTCCTTCTGCGTCTCTTTCTGCTTCTGCTTATCCTTTTGCTTCTCCTACTCCTAATCCTTCTCTTTCGCCTTCTCCTTTTCTTCTGCTTCTCCTGCTTCTCCTTCTGCATCTTCTTCTGCTTCTGCTTCTCCTTCTTCTGCTTCTCCCTCTGATTCTGCTTCTTATGCTTATTCTTTTTCTTCTGCTTCTGCTTCTCCTGCTTCTGCTTCTTCTGCTTCTACTGCTTCTCCTTCTCCTTCTTCTTCTCCTTCTCCTTCTCTTTCTCCTTCTCCTTCTCCTTCGTCTTCTTCTTCTTCTTCTTCTTCTTCTTCTTCTTCTTCTTCTTCTTCTTCTTCTTCTTCTTCTTCTTCTTCTTCTTCATCTTCTTCTTCTTCTTCTTCTTCCTCTTCTTCTTCTTCTTCTTCTTCTTCTTCTTCTTCTTCTTCTTCTTCTTCTTCTTCTTCTTCTTCTCCTTCTTCTTCTCCTTCTCCTTCTTCTTCTTCTTCTTCTTCTTCTTCTTCTTCTTCTTCTTCTTCTTCTTCTTCTTCTTCTTCTTCTTCTTCTTCTTCTTCTTCTTCTTCTTCTTCTTCTCTTTCTGCTGCTTCTGCTTTTCCTGCGTCTTTTGCTTCTAGTGCTTCTCTTTCTGCTTCTCCTTCTGCTTCTGCTTCTTGTCCTTCTCCTGTTTCTTCTGCTTCTGCTTCTCCTGCTTCTGCTTCTTCTGCTTTTCCTGCTTCTCTTTCTGCTTCTCCTTCTACTTCTGCTCCTCCTTCTGCTTCTGCTCCTTCTATTTCTTCTGTTTCTTCTTCTTCTGCTTCTCCCGCTCTGCTTCTCCTGCTTCTCCTGCTTCTCGTTCTGCTTCTCTTCGTCGGCTTATCTTTCTACTTCTCCTTCTGCTTCTTCTGATGCTGCTTCTTCTCCTTCTTCTTCTCCTTCTGCTTCTGCTTCTTCTGCTTCTCCTGCTACTCCTTCTGCATCTCCTTCTGCTTGTGCTTTTCCTTCTGCTTCTTCTTCTGCTTCTGCTTCTCCTTCTTCTGCTTCTCCGTCTGTTTCTGCTTCTTCTGTTTTTCCTGCTTCTCCTTCTGCTTCTCATTCTTCTTCTCCTTCTGTTTCTCCTTGTCGTTATTCTGCTATTCCTTCTGCTTCTCTATCTGCTTCTGCATCTTCAGCTTATTCTGCTACTGCTTCTGTTTCTGCTTCTTCTGTTTCTTCCGCTTCTCCTTCTCCTTTTGATTCTCTTTCTGCTTCTGCTTCTCCTTCAGCTTCTCATTCTGCTTCTCCAGATTCTGCTTCTTCTGCTTCTCCTGCTTCTCCTTCTGCTTCAGATTCTGCTTCTGCTTCTTCGGATTCTTATGCTTCTGGTTCTCCTGCTTCTGCTTCTTCTGCTTCCCCTCCTTCTCTTTCTGCTTCTCCTTCTGTTTCTGCTTCTCCTTCTGCTTCTGCTTCTTGTCCTTCTCCTGTTTCTTCTGCTTCTGCTTCTCCTGCTTCTGCTTCTTCTGCTTTTCCTGCTTCTCTTTCTGCTTATCCTTCTGCTTCTGCTCCTCCTTCTGCTTCTGCTCCTTCTTTTTCTTCTGTTTCTTCTTCTTCTGCTTCTTCCGCTCTGCTTTTTCTGCTTTCCTGCTTCTCGTTCTGCTTCTCTTCGTCGGCTTCTCTTTCTACTTCTCCTTCTGCTTTTTCTGATTCTGCTTCTTCTCCTTCTTCTTCTCCTTCTGCTTCTGCTTCTTCTGCTTCTCCTGCTACTCCTTCTGCATCTCCTTCTGCTTGTGCTTTTCCTTCTGCTTCTTCTTCTGCTTCTGCTTCTCCTTCTTCTGCTTCTCCGTCTGTTTCTGCTTCTTCTGTTTTTCCTGCTTCTCCTTCTGCTTCTCATTCGTCTTCTCCTTCAGTTTCTCCTTGTCGTTATTCTGCTATTCCTTCTGCTTCTCTATCTGCATCTGCATCTTCAGCTTCTTCTGCTACTGCTTCTGCTTCTTCTGTCTCTTCTGCTTCTCTTTCTGCTTCTCCTTCTGCTTGTGCTTCTCTCTCATCCTCTGCTTCTCCTTCTGGCTCTCCATCTTCTCTATACTTCGCCTCTTCTGCTTCTACTGCTTCTCCTTCTGCTTCACGTTCTGCTTCTGCTTCTACAGCTACTATCTCTGCATCGACCATCTGTATCTGCTTCTCGCTACTGCTTCTGCTATCTATCCTACTTCTATATCCTTTCGACTCTGCTTCTCCTGCTCCGTTCTCTGCGACTCCGATCTGTCTCTCTGTATGCGTCTCCCTCTGC
>NW_012311932.1:0-2298 GCF_000151885.1 Dipodomys ordii | reverse complement strand
TCTTCTACTTTTCATCTGCTCTGCTTCTCCTGTTTCTGCTCTTCTACTTCTCTGCTCTTCTACTTCTCTGCTTCTCTTTCTCATTCTCTTTCTCTTTCTGCTTCTGCTTATCCTTCTGTTTCTCCTACTCCTAATCCTTCTCTTTCTCCTTCTCCTTCTTCTTCTTCTGCTTCTCCTGCTGCTTCTTCTTCTGCTTCTTCTGCTTTTTCTGTTTCTTCTTCTTCTGCGTCAGCTTCTTCTGCTTCTCCTTTTGCTTCTGCTTCTCCGTCTGCTTCTGCTTCTGCTCTTCGCCTTCTTCTGTTTCTTCTGCTTCTGCTTCTCTTGCTTCTTCTCCTGCTTCTCCTACTTCTCCTTCTGCTTCTCCGTCTCATTCTCCTTCTCCTTCAATTTCTCCTTCTTGTGCTTCTCATTCTCATTCTGCTTCTGCTTCTCCTACTTCTGCTTCTTCTGTTTCTCCTTCTGCTTCTCTTTCTGCTTCTGATTCTCCTTCTGCTCCTCCTACTCCTAATCCTTCTCTTTCTCCTTCTTCTTCTTCTGCTTCTCGTTCTGCTTCTGCTTCTTCTCCTTGTTCTGTTTCTTCTGCTTCTGCTTTTCCAGCTTCTGCTGCTTCTGCTTGTCCTTCTGCTTCAGGTTCTCCTTCTGCTTCTTGGGCTTCTTCTGTTTCTTCTGCTTCTCCTTCTCCTGCTACTGCTTCTTCTGCTTCTTCTGCTTCTCTTTCTGCTTCTCCTTCTGCTTCTGCTTCTCCTTCTGCTCCTTCTCCTTCTTCTGTTTCTTCTTCTTCTTCTTCTTCTTCTTCTTCTTCTGCTTCTTCTTCTGCTTCTCCCGCTTCTGCTTCTTCTGCTTCTCCTGCTTGTCCTTCTCCTTCTGCTACTCCTTCTCCTTCTTCTGATTCTCTTTCTGCTTCTGCTTCTTCTGATTCTCCAACTTCTCCTTCTTGTTCTCCTGCTATTTCTGCTTCTCTTTCTGCTTCTTCATCTCCTTCTGCTTCACCTTCTGCTGCTCCTTCTCCTTCTTCTGTTTCTCCCTCTGCTTCTGCTTCTTATGCTTCTTCTTATTCTTCTGATTCTGCTTCTCCTGCTTCTGCTTCTTATGCTTCTACTGCTTCTTCTTCTGCTTCTTCTGCTTCTTCTGCTTCTACTTCTCTTTCTGCTTCTGCTTCTCCTGCTTGGTTTTCTGCTTCTTCTGCTGCTTTTTCTACTTCTCCTTCTGCTTCTCTTTTTGCTTCTCCTTCTGCTTCTGCTTCTTCTGTTTCTTGTGCCTGGATTTCTGGTTCTACTTCTTCTGCTGCTTCTCGTTCTGCTTCTGCTTCTCCTTCTGCTTCTGTTTCTGCTTCTTCTCTTTCGGCTTCTCCTGCTTCTGCTTCTTGTCCTCCTCCTGCTTCTCTTTATGCTTCTCATTCTGCTTCTGCTTCTCCTTCTGCTTCTGCTTCTCCTCCTTCTCCTTCTCCTACTTCTGCTTCTCTTTCAGCTTCTGCTTCTTCTGCTTCTCCTTCTGTATCTCCTTCTGCTTGTGCTTGTCCTTATGCTTCTTCTTCTGCCTCTGCTTCTCCTTCTCCTTCTTTGGCTTCACCTTTTGCTTCTGCTTCTTCTGCTTTTCCTGCTTCTCCTTCTGTTTCTGCTTCTTCTGCTTCTCCTTCTGCATCTTCTTCTGCTTCTGCTTCTCCTTCTCCTTCTTCTGCTTCTCCTTCTGATTCTCCTTCTGCTTTACCTGCTTCTCTTTCTGCTTCTCCTTCTGCTTCTCCTTCTGTTTCTCCTTCTCCTTCTTGTTCTTCTGCTTTTCCTTCTGCTTTTCCTACTGTTTCTGCTACAACTGCTACTGCTTCTACTTCTTCTGTTTCTTCTACTTCTCCTTCTGCTTTTGATTCTCTTTCTGCTTCTGCTTCTCCTTCTTCTTCTCATTCTGCTTCTCCAGATTCTGCTTCTTCTGCTTCTCCTGCTTCTCCTTCTGCTTCAGGTTCTGCTTCTGCTTCTTCGGATTCTTATGCTTCTGCTTCTCCTGCTTCTGCTTCTTTTGCTTCCCCTCCTTCTCTTTCTGCTTCTCCTTCTGCTTCTGCTTCTTGTCCTTCTCCTGTTTCTTCTGCTTGTTCTTCTCCTGTTTCTGCATTTCCTGCTTCTCCTTCTGCTGCTCTTTCTTTTTCTCCTACCGCTTTTCCTTCTCCTGCTCCTTCTACTGCTTCTCTTTCTGCTTCTACTCCTGTTTCTCCTTCTCCTTCTCCTTCTAGATCTTCTGCTTTTCCTTCTGCTTCTCCTTCTGCTTCTGAATCTTCTGCTTCTTCTGATACTGCCTCTGCTTCTTCTG
>NW_012311931.1:0-2298 GCF_000151885.1 Dipodomys ordii | reverse complement strand
CAGAAGCGGAATGAGAAGCAGAAACAGAAGCAGGAGAAGCACAAGAAAAAGAAGCAGGAGAAGCCGAAACAGAAGAAGCAGAAGAAGCAGAAACAGAAGCAGAAGTAGAAGCAGAAGCAGAAGGAGAAGCAGCAGAACAAGTAGAACCAGAAATTCAGGCAGGAGAAACAGAAGACGCAGAAGCAGAAGCAGAAGGAGAAGCAAAAAGAGAAGCAGAAGAAGAAGTATTAGAACCAGCAAAAGGAGAAGCAGCAGAAGAAGCAGAAAAACAAGCAGGAGAAGCAGAAGCAGAAACAGAAGTAGAAGCAGAAGAAGAAGAAGAAGCAGAAGAAGCATAAGAAGCAGAAGCAGGAGAAGCAGAACCAGAAGAAAAAGAAGAAGCATAAGAAGCAGAAGCAGAGGGAGAAGCAGAAGAAGGAGAAGGAGCAGCAGAAGGAGAAGCAGAAGGAGAATCAGGAGGTGATGCAGAAGAAGGAGAAGCAGAAGCAGAAGAAGAAGCAGAAGAAGAAGCAGAAGCAGAAGAAGATGCATAAGGAGAAGCAGGAGAAGCAGAAGAAGCAGAAGCAGAAGGAGAAGCAGAAGTAGGAGAAGGAGAAGGAGAAGGAAGGGCAACAGAATCAATAGGAGAAGCAGAAGGAGAAGCAGAAGCAGAAGAAACAGAAGGGGAAGAAGCAGAAGCAGAAGAAGAAGCAGAAACAGAAGGAAAAGCAGAAAGAGAAGCACAAGAAGCAGCAGCAGGAGAAGCAGAAGCAGAAGAAACCGAAGAAGCAGAAGCAGAACCTGAAGCAGAAGGAGAAGCAGGAGAAGCAGAAGAAGCAGAATCTGGAGAAGCAGAAGGAGAAGCAGAAGCAGAAAGAGAAGGAAAAGCATAAGGAGAAGCAGAAGAAACAGAAGAAGCAGAGGCAGTAGCAGAAGAAGCAGAAGATGCAGAAGCCGAAGGAGAAGCAGAAGGAAAAGCAAAAGAACGAGAAGGAGAATGAGAAGGAGAAACAGAAGGAGAAGCAGAAAGAGAAGCAGAAGAAGGAGCAGGAGAAGGAAAAGCAGCAGGAGAAGCATAAAGACCAGCAGAAGGAGAAGCAGGAGATGCAGAAACAGGAGAAGCAGAAGCAGAAGAAACAGGAGAAGGAAAAGAAGCAGAAGCAGAAGGAGAAGCAGAAACAGAAGGAGAAGCAGAAAGAAAAGGAGAGGAAGCAGAAGAAGCAGAAGCAGGAGAAGCAGAAGCATAAGAATCCGAAGAAGCAGAAGCAGAACCTGAAGCAGAAGGAGATGCAGGAGAAGCAGAAGAAGCAGAATCTGGAGAAGCAGAAAGAGAATAAAAAGCAGAAGGAGAAGCAGAAGAAACAGAAGAAGTAGAAGCACTAGCAGTTGTAGCAGAAGCAGAAGGAAAAGCAGAAGAACAAGAAGGAGAAGGAGAAAGAGAAGGAGAAGCAGAAGGAGAAGCAGAAATAGAAGCAGGTAAAGCAGAATAAGAAGAAGCAGAAGGAGAAGCAGAAGGAGAAGCAGAAGAAGGAGAAGGAAAAGCAGAAGAAGATGCAGAAGGAGAAGCAGGAGAAGCAGAAGAAGCAGAAGCAGAAGGAGAAGGACAAGCAGAAGAAGCAGAAGCAAAAGGAGAAGCAAAAGAAGGAGAAGCAGAAGAATGAGAAGAAGAAAGAGAAGCAGGAAAAGCACAAATGCAGAATCAGGAGAAGCAGCAGCAGGAGAAGCAGAAGCAGAAGAAGATGCAGAACGAGAAGCAGGAGAAGCAGAAGAAGCAGAAGCAGAAGGAGAAGCAGAAGTAGGAGAAGGAGAAAGAGAAGGGAGGGCAGCAGAAGCAATAGGAGAAGCAGAAGCAGAAGCAGAAGCAGAATGAGAAGCAGAAAGAGAAGCAGTAGAAACAGAAGAAGCAGGAAAAGCAGAAGCAGAAGAAAGGGAAGAAGAAGAAGAAGAAGAAGAAGAAGAAGAAGAAGAAGAAGAAGAAGAAGAAGAAGAAGAAGAAGAAGAAGAGGAAGAAGAAGAGGAAGCAGCATCATAAGGAGAAGCATAAGGAGAAACAGTAGAAGCAGAAGCAGCAGAAGCAGAAGAAAAAGAATAAGTAAAAGAAGCAGAAGCAGAAGCAGTGGGAGAAGCAGAAGAAGGAGAAGGAGAAGGAGCAGCAGAAGGAGAAGCAGAAGCAGAAAGAGAAGCAGAAATAGAAGGAGAACACGAAGGAGAAGTAGGAGAATCAGAAGAAGCAGAAGTAGAAGCAGAAAGAGGAGAAGAAGAGAAGCAGAAGTAGAATCATAAGAAACAGAAAAAAGATGAAGCAGAAGAAAGAGAAGC
>NW_012311930.1:0-2298 GCF_000151885.1 Dipodomys ordii | reverse complement strand
TTGTAAGTTGATATAATATCATTTATTAAGTATTAAGGCGCTTTTGTAAAGTTGGCCTCATTTCTCTGGTCCTTTCGTACTAGGAGAAATAGGTAAATAGATAGAAACCGACCTGGATTGCTCCGGTCTGAACTCAGATCACGTAGGACTTTAATCGTTGAACAAACGAACCTTTAATAGCTGCTGCACCATTGGGATGTCCTGATCCAACATCGAGGTCGTAAACCTTATTGTCGATATGAACTCTTTAACAAGATTGCGCTGTTATCCCTAGGGTAACTTGGTTCATTGATCAGAATTATTTCTGGGTCAATATTTGGACATTTATAATTTGGACTAGTTGGTCTTAATGTTAGTCCTTCGGAGGTTTTTTTATGCTCCGAGGTCACCCCAACCAAAATGTTTATTCCAGTGGTTGCAGATTTTACATCGATTAGATTTGAAGTTGTTTAAGTTGGAATATTAATTTAAGCTCCATAGGGTCTTCTCGTCTTATTGTGTTATTTCCGCCTCTTCACGGAAAGGTCAATTTCATTGATCGAATGTAAGAGACAGTTAAACCCTCGTGATGCCATTCATACAAGTCCCTAATTAAGGAACAAATTATTATGCTACCTTTGCACGGTCAGGATACCGCGGCCGTTTAACTTGCGTCACTGGGCAGGCGGTGCCTCTAATACTGGTAATGCTAGAGGTGATGTTTTTGGTAAACAGGCGGGGTTTAAGTTTGCCGAGTTCCTTTTACATTTATTAATCTTTCCTAGTTTGCACTCCTGTGTTGGGCTAACAATAAATTAGTAACATTGGTTCTAGTAGTTTAGGTGGAAATGTATGATTGTTAACTATCAGCGATTTATTCGTTCTGTTATACACTTGTGCTAGGAGAAATTTTTCTTATTACTTATACTAACAGTATTTCATCTAATATTAATTAGATTGGTCCAGTTATTTTGTAAGAGATGTAATATATTATTGGAATAAATTATATAATAGTGTTGAGCTTTAACGCTTTCTTAATTGATGGCTGCTTTTAGGCCTACTATGAATATTGTATCAATTACTCTTTACTTTAGGTTGTATCCTCTATCTAAAGAGCTGTACCTCTTTAGGTTAGCTTTAAAACTTACAGTAATTTTATTTTGGAAATGCAGGTAAGTTTTAAGGTGAACTAAGATTCTTTCTTGGACAACCAGCTATCATCAGGCTCGTTAGGCTTTTCACCTCTACCTTAAAATCTTCTCACTATTTTGCCACATAGATGAGTTGGCCCTGTGGTAGGCTGTTCTAAGGTAGCTCGTCTGATTTCGGGGTCTCTGGCTTAAGTTCTCTTTGTCAGGTGTTTTCTAGTTAGCTCATTATGCAAAAGGTATAAGGTTGAATCTTTGCTTTTTTATACTTAGGTTTATCTTTCATCATTCCCTTACGGTACTATTTCTATAGCGCTAAATTAAATTTTCTATCGCCTATACTAATATAGTTAGTAAATGATTTAGTTTACATGAAGGTAATATAGTAAATTTTATGATTTGTTAGGCTAGGTATGGTTCAAAATATTCATAGAGTGTGAAATCTTCTGAGTGTAAGTCAGATGCTTTTTTTAAGCTATATTTTGATTTTTCCAAGTGCACTTTCCAGTACACTTACCTTGTTACGACTTGTCTCCTCTCAATCTTTTGTAATTAAGTGTTATGTACTTTTAATTGTTGAGAAATTGAGGAGGGTGACGGGCGGTGTGTGCGTGCTTCATTGCTCTATTCAATTAAACACTCTAGTTTTAATTTACTACTAAATCCTCCTTTATTCTACGGATTTCACGTAGAGTTTCGTAATGTTCTAGTAATAGAAAATGTAGCCCATTTCGCTCCACTCCATGGGCTACACCTTGACCTAACTTCTTTAGTAATACTGATTAGGCTTACTTTATTTCCTTTTTAGGGTTAACTGAAGATGGCGGTATATAGGCTGAATTAGCAAGGAGTGGTGAGGTAAATCGGGGATCATCGGTTATGGAACAGGCTCCTCTAGGTGGATATAAAGCACCGCCAAGTCCTTTGAGTTTTAAGCGGTGGCTTGTAGTTCTCTGGCGAGTAGTAATGTTATGAACTACTTATGTTTATGGCTAATTATAGTGGGGTATCTAATCCCAGTTTATGTAATAGCTTTAGTGCTACAAAAATTAGAGTTACTTTCGTTATTGATTTTTACTTTGGCTTTGGCTTTTTACAGCGAAGACTAGTCTTAGCTCTATTTGATAAATATTTAAGCACTCTTTACGCCGGTAGATATTAACTTTGGGTC
>NW_012311929.1:0-2298 GCF_000151885.1 Dipodomys ordii | reverse complement strand
CTGTCCCACACTGTGTCCCGCAGTGTCCCGCACTGTGTCCCGCTGTGTCCCCCGCTATGTCCCACTGTGTCCCCCGCTGAGTCCCCGCTTTGTCACCGCTATGTCCTGCTCTTTCCTCGCTGTGTCCCTCTGTGTCCCCTCTCTGTCCCCTGCTGACCCCCGCTGTGTCCCCCGCTGTGTCTCGCTGTGTCGCCCGCTTTGTCTCGCTGTGCCGCTGCAGTGTCCCCGCTGTGTCCCACTGTGTCACACTGTGTCCCGTGTTGTCCCGCTTTGTCCCCCGATGTGACCTCGCAGTGTTTCCCGCTGTGTCCCGCTGTGTCCTCGCTGTGTTCCCCGCTGTGTCCCGCTGTGTCCACCGTTGTGTCCACCGCTTTGTCTTCGCTGTGTCCCCCGCTGTGTGCCGCTGTGTCCTCGCTGGGTCCCCCACTGTGTCCCACTGTGTCCCCCGCTGTGTCCCGCTGTGTCCTACTGTGTCCCGCTCTGTCCCCGCTGTGTCCCGCTGTGTCCCTTTGTGTCCCCGCTGTGTGTCCGCTGTGTCCCGCTGTGTACCCCGCTGTGTCCAGCTGTGTCCTTTTGTGTCACACTGTTTCCCCGCTGTGTCCCTGCTGTGTCCCTCTGTGTACCCCGCTGTGTCCAGCTTTGTCCCCGCTGTGTCTCGCTGTGTCCCACGCTCTGTCCCACACTGTGTCCCGCAGTGTCCCGCACTGTGTCCCGCTGTGTCCCCCGCTGTGTCCCACTGTGTACCCCGCTGAGTCCCCGCTTTGTCACCGCTGTGTCCCGCTGTTTCCTCGCTGTGTCCCCTGCTGTCTCCCTCTCTGTCCCCGCTGTGTCTCACGCTTTGTCCCCACTGTGTCCCACTGTGTCCCGCTGTGTCCGGCTGTGCCCCCACTGTGTCCCGTTGTGTCCACAGTGTGTACCACGCTGTGTAACGCTGTGTGCCCGCTGTATCGACGCTTTGTCCCGCTGTATCCTGGCTGTGTCCCCCGCTGTCTCCAGCTCTGTCCCCCGCTGTGTCTCACGCTTTGTACCCGCTGTGTCCCACTGTGTCCCGCTGTGCCCCCACTGTGTCCCGTTGTTTCCACAGCTGTGTACCACGCTGTGTAACGCTGTGTGCCCGCTGTATCGACACCGTGTCCCGCTGTGTCCTGCTGTGTCCTCGCTGGGTCTCCCGCTGGGTCCCGCTGGGTCCCCCGCTGTGTCCCGCTATTTCCCGCTGTGTCCTCGCTGTGTCCCCCGCTATGTCCCGTTGTGTTCCTAGCTGTGTACCCCGTTGTGTCCTGCTGTATCGACTCTGTGTCCCACTGGGTCCCGCTGTTTCCTTCCTGTGTTCCCCGCTGTGTCTCGCTGTGTCCCCGCTGTATCGACGCTGTGTCCCCGCTGTGTGCCCGCTGTGTCCCGCTGTGTACCCCGCTGTGTCCAGCTGTGTCACCGCTGTGTCTTGCTGTAGCCACTCTCTCTCTCCGCTGTCCCCCGCTGTGTCCCCCGCTGTGGCCCGCTGTGTCCCACTTTGTCCCCCGCTTTGTCCTGCTGTGTCCCGCAGTGTCCCCGCTGTGTCTCGCTGTGTAACACTTTGTCCCGTGTTGTCCCACTTTGTCCCACGCTGTGTCCCCCGCTGAGTCCCCTCTGTGTCGCCGCTGTGTCCCCCTGTGTCCTCGCTGTGTCCCCCGCTGTCTCCGGCTTTGTCTCCCGCTGTGTTCCGCTGTGTCCCGCTGTGTCCCCGCTGTGTCCCCAGCTGTGTCCCGCTGTGTCCTGCTGTGTCCTCCCTGTGTCCCCAGCTGTGTACCCCACTGTGTCCCACTGTGTCCCGGCTGTATCGATGCTAGGTCCCGCTGGGTCCCGCTGTGTCATCCCTGTGTCCCCCGCTGTGTCCCGCTGTGTCCCCGGCTGTGTCTCTGCTGTGTCCCCGCTGTGTCCCGCTTTGTCCCACTGTGTACAGCTGTGTCCCCCGCTGAGTCCCGCTGTGTCCCAATGTGTCCCAATGTGTCCTCGCTCTGTCCCCCGCAGTGTCGCGCTATGTCCCCCGCTGTGTCCCACCGTGTCCCCGCAGGGTCACTGCTGTTTCCCGCTGTGTCCCGCTGTGTTCCGTGGTGTCCCTCTTTGTCCCCTGTTGCGACCCCCACTGAATCCCCGCTGTGTCACTGCTGTGTCCCGGTGTGTCCTCGCTGTGTCCCCGCTGTCTCCCTCTCTGTTCCCCGCTGTGTCGTGCTGTGTCCCGCTGTGTCCCGCTGTGTCTCGCTGTGTCCTCGCTGTGTCCCCACAGACTGTGTCCCGTTGTGTCCCCAGCTGTGTACCTCGCTG
>NW_012311928.1:0-2298 GCF_000151885.1 Dipodomys ordii | reverse complement strand
GGAGAAGCAGAAGCAGAAAGAGAAGTATTTTTTTGAAGAAGCAGAAGCAGAAGAAGAAGCAGTAGAAGCATAAGAAGCAGAAGCAGGAGAAGCAGAAGAAAAAGAAGAAGCATAAGAAGCAGAAGCAGAGGGAGACACAGAAGAAGGAGAAGGAGCAGCAGAAGGTGAAGCAGAAGGAGATGCAGAAGCAGAAAGAGAAGCAGAAACAGAAGGAGAAGAAGAAGGAGAAGTTGGAGAATCAAAAGAAGCAGAAGAAGAAGCAGAAAGAGAAGCAGAAGAAGGAGAAGGAGAAGCAGAACGAGAAGGACAAGCAGGAGAAGCAGAAGAAGCAGAAGCGGGAGAAGCAGAAGAAGAAGAAGAAACAGAAGAAGGAGAAGGAGCAGAAGGAGAAGCAGAAGCAGAAGGAGAAGCAGAAAGAGTAGCAGAAGAAGCAGAAGAAGCAGTAGCAGGTGAAGCAGAAGCAGAAGAAAGAGAAGAAGACGAAGAATCAGAAGGAGAACCTGAAGCAGAAGGAGAAGCAGAAGCAGCAGAAGCTGGAAAAGCAGAAGCTGAAGAAATCGAACAAGCAGAAGAAGCAGAAGCAGAACGAGAAGCAGAAGAAGAAGGAGAAAGAGAAGGATTAGGAGTAGGAGGAGCAGAAGCAGAATAAGAAGCAGAAAGAGAAGCAGAAGAAGAAGCAGAAGGAGAAACAGAAGAAGCAGAAGCAGGAGAAGAAGAAGCAGAAGCAGAATGAGAAGCACAAGAAGGAGAAATTGAAGGAGAAGGAGAAGGAGACGGAGAAGCAGAAGGAGAAGTAGGAGAAGCAGAAGAAGAAGAAGCAGGAGAAGCAGAAACAGAAGAAACAGAAGGAGAAGAGCAGAAGCAGAAGGAGAAGCAGAAGGAGAAGCAGAAGAAGCAGAAGTTGAAGCACAAGAAAAAGAAACAGAAAAAGCAGAAGAAGCAGAAGAAGAAGCAGCAGGAGAAGCAGAAGAAGAAGAAGGAGAAGGAGAAAGAGAAGGATTAGGAGTAGGAGAAACAGAAGGATAAGCAGAAGCAGAAAGAGAAGGAGAATGAGAAGGAGAAGCAGGAGAAGCACAAGAAGCAGAAGCAGGAGAAGCAGAAGCAGGAGAAGCAGAAGCAGAAGAAAAAGAATAAGCATAAGAAGCAGAATCAGAAGGAGAAGCAGAAGAAGGAGAAGCAGAAGCAGAAGAAGCAGCAGAAGCAGAAGCAGAAGAAGATGCAGAAGGAGAAGCAGGAGAAGCAGAAGGAGAAGGAGAAGGCGAAAGAGAAGGATTAAGAGTAGGAGAAGCAAAAGGATAAGCAGAAGCAGAAAGAGACACAGAAGGAGAAGCAGCACGAGAAGTAGGAGAAGCAGGAGAAGCAGAAGCAGGAGAAGCAGAATAAACAGAAGACGCAGAAGCAAAATGAGAAGCAGAAGGAGAAATTGAAGCAGAAGCAGAAGCAGAAGGAGAAGCAGAAGGAGAAGCAGAAGAAGGAGAAGGAGAAGCAGAAAGAGAAGCACAACGAGAAGCAGGAGAAGCAGAAGCAGGAGAAACATAGGAAGGAGAAGAAGCAGAAGGAGAAGCAGAAACAGAAGGAAAAGCAGAAAGAGAAGCAGGAGAAGAGAAGCAGGAGAAGCAGAAGAAGCAGCAGCAGGAGAAGCAGAAGCAGAAGAAGCCAAAGAAGCAGAAGCAGAACCTGAAGCAGAAAGAGAAGCAGGAGAAGCAGGAGAAGCAGAATCTGGAGAAGCAGAAGCAGAAGCAGAAGCAGAAAGAGAAGCAAAAGCAGAAGGAGAAAAAAAAGGGGAAGCAGAAGAAACAGAAGAAGCAGAGGCACTAGCAGAAGAAGCAGAAGATGCAGAAGCAGAAGGAGAAGCAGAAGGAAAAGCAGAAGAACGAGAAGGAGAAGGAGTAGGAGAAACAGAAGGAGAAGCAGAAAGAGAAGCAGAAGAAGGAGCAGGAGAAGGAAAAGCAGCAGGAGAAGCAGAAAGAGCAGCAGAAGGAGAAGCATGAGATGCAGAAACTTGAGAAGCAGAAGCAGAAGAAACACAAGAAGGACAAGAAGCAGAAGCAGAAGGAGAAGCAGAAACAGGAGGAGAAGCAGGAAGAGAAGGAGGGAAAGCAGAAGAAGCAGAAGCAGGAGGAGAAGCAGGAAAAGCAGAAGAAGGAGAAGCAAAAGGAGAAGCAAAAGAAGGAGAAGCAGAAGCAGAAGCATAAGGACAAGAACAAGCAGAAGGAGGTGCAGAAGGAGAAGCAGGAGAAGCAGAAGAAGCAGAAGCAAAAGGAGAAGTATTAGTAGGAAAAGGAAGAGCCGCAGTGA
>NW_012311927.1:0-2298 GCF_000151885.1 Dipodomys ordii | reverse complement strand
AATAGAAGCAGAAGAATCTGAAGAAGCAAAAGCAGAACCTAAAGCAGAAGGAGAAGCTGGAGAAGCAGAATTTGGAGAAGATGAAGGAGAACCAGAAGGATAATCAGTTTTTGAAAGAGAAGTAATATTAGATGGAGAAGCAGAAGAAACAGAAGAAGCAGAATCAGTAGCAGAAGAAGCTGATGATGCAGATCGAGAAAGAGAAGCAGATGGAATAGCTGAAGAACGAGAAGGAGAAATAGAAGGAGAAGCAGAAGGAGAAGCAGGATATGCAGAAGAAACAGTAGCAGACTGAGAAGCAGAAGAAGGAGAAGTAGAAGCCAGAGCAGAAGATGAAGCAGAAGGAAAAGCACAAGCAGAAGGAGATGCAGAAGGAGAAGCAGGAAATGCAGAAGATGCAGAAGCAGAAGGAGAAGAAGAAGGAGAAGAATCAGAGTCAGAAGAAGCAGAAGCAGAAATAGAAAGAGAAGCTGACAAAGAGAAGCAGAACGAGAAGCAGGAGAAGCAGAAGAAGCACAAGCAGGAGAAGCAGAAGAAGAAGAAACAGAAGAAGGAGAAGGAGCAGAAGCAGGAGAAGCAGAAGGAGAAGCAGTAAGAGAAGCAGGAATAGCAGAAGAAGCAGAAGCAGGAGAAGCAGAAGGAGAAGAAACAGGAGAAGGACAAGATGAAGAAAGAGAAGCAGTAGAAGCAAAAGAGGCAGGAAAAGCAGAAGCAGAAGAAAGAGAAGAAGAAGACGAAGAAGAAGAAGCAGCAGCAGCATAAGGAGAAGCATAAGGAGAAGTATAAGGAGAAGGAGAATCAGTAGAAGCAGAAGAAGCAGAAGTAGGAGAAGCTGAAGCAGAAGAAAAAGAATAAGCAAAAGAAGCAGAAGCAGAAGCAGTGAGAGAAGCAGAAGAAGGAGAAGGAGAAGGAGCAGCAGAAGGAGAAGCAGAAGCAGAAAGAGAAGCAGAAACAGAAGGAGAACAAGAAGGAGAAGCAGGAGAATCAGAAGAAGCAGAAAGAGAAGGTGAAGAAGGAGAAGCAGAAGTAGAATCAGAAGAAACAGAAGAAGAAGAAGCAGAAGAAACAGAAGCAAAAGAAACAGAAGAAGGAGAAGAGCAGAAGCAGAAGGAGAAGCAGAAGCAGAAGCAGAAGGAGAAGCAGAAAGAGAAGCAGGAGAACCAGAAGAAGCAGGAGAAGCAGAAGCAGAAGAAACAGGAAAAGCCGAAGAAGCAGAAGCAGAATCTGAAGCAGAAGGAGAAACAGAAGAAGCCTAATCTGAAGCAGAAGCAGAAGAAACAGAAATAGTAGAATAAGCAGAAGCAGAAGCACCAGGACAAGCAGAAGAACAAGAAGGAGAAGGCGAAAGAGAAGGATTAGGAGTAGGAGAAGCAAAAGGATAAGCTGAAGCAGAAAGAGACGCAGAAGGAGAAGCAGCACAAGAAGTAGGAGAAGCAGGAGAAGCAGAAGCAAGAGAAGCAGAAGAAACAGAAGACGCAGAAGCAGAATGAGAAGCAGAAGGAAAATTGAAGCAGAAGGAGAAGCAGAAGCAGAAGGAGAAGCAGAAGCAGAAGGAGAAGTAGAAGCAGAAAGAGAAGCAGAACGAGAAGCAGGAGAAGCAGAAACAGAAGAAACAGAAGAAGGAGAAGAAGCAGAAGCAGAAGCAGAAGGAGAAGCAGAAACAGAAGGAAAAGCAGAAAGAGAAGCAGGAGAAGCAGAAGAAGCAGCAGCAGGAGAAGCAGAAGTAGAAGAAGCCGAAGAAGCAGAAGCAGAACCTGAAGCAGAAGGAGAAGCAGAAGAAGCAGAATCTGGAGAAGCAGAAGGAGAAGCAGAAGCAGAAAGAGAAGCAAAAGCAGAAGGAGAAGCAGAAGGAGAAGCAGAAGAAACAGAAGAAGCAGAGGCAGTAGCAGAAGAAGCAGAAGATGCAGAAGCAGAAGGAGAAGCAGAAGGAAAAGCAGAAGAACGAGAAGGTGAGGGAGAAGGAGAAACAGAAGGAGAAGCAGAAAGAGAAACAGAAGAAGGAGCAGGAGAAGGAAAAGCAGCAGGAGAAGCAGAAAGAGCAGCTGAAGGAGGAGCAGGAGATGCAGAAACAGGAGAAGCATAAGCAGAACAAACAGGAGAAGGACAAGAAGCAGAAGCAGAAGGAGAAGCAGAAACAGAAGGAGAAGCAGAAAGAGAAGGAGGGGAAGCAGAAGAAGCAGAAGCAGGAGAAGCAGAAGCATAAGAATCCGAAGAAGCAGAAGGAGAACCTCAGGCAGAAGGAGAAGCAGGAGAAGCAGAAGAAGCAGAATCTGGAGAAGGAGAAGGAGAAGCAGAAGC
>NW_012311926.1:0-2298 GCF_000151885.1 Dipodomys ordii | reverse complement strand
GGAGAAAGAGAAGGATTAGGAGTAGGAGAAACAGAAGGATAAGCAGAAGCAGAAAGAGAAGGAGAATGAGAAGGAGAAGCAGAAGAAGCAGAAGAAGCAGAAGCAGGAGAAGCAGAAGCAGAATGAAAAGCAGAAGAAGGAGAAATTGAAACAGAAGATGCAGAAGAAGAAGCAGAAGCAGTAGTAGAAGCAGAAGAAGGAGAAGCAGAAGGAGAAGCATAAAGAGAAACAGAAGGAGAAGCAGGAGAAGCAGAAGCAGGAGAAGCAGAATCAGAAGAAATAGAAGAAGGAGAAGAAGCAGAAGCAGAAAGAGAAGCAGAAACAGAAGGAGAAGCAAAAATAGAAGCAGAAGAAGCCGAAGAAGCAAAAGCAGAACCTAAAGCAGAAGGAGAAGCAGGAGAAACAGAAGAAGCAGAATCTGGAGAAGAAGAAGGAGAACCAGAAGGAGAAGCAGAAGCAGAAAGAGAAGCAAAAGCAGAAGGAGAAGCAGAAGGAGAAGCAGAAGAAGAAGAAGGAGAAGGAGAAAGAGAAGGATTAGGAGTAGGAGAAACAGATGGATAAGCAGAAGCAGAAAGAGAAGCTGAAGGAGAAGCAGGAGAAGCAGAAGAAGCAGAAGCAGGAGAAGCAGAAGCAGAATGAAAAGCAGAAGAAGGAGAAATTGAAACAGAAGAAGATGCAGAAGGAGAAGCAGAAGCAGAAGTAGAAGCAGAAGAAGGAGAAGCAGAAGGAGAAGCAGAAGGAGAAACAGAAGGAGAAGCAGGAGAAGCAGAAGCAGGAGAAGCAGAATCAAAAGAAATAGAAGAAGGATAAGAAGCAGAAGCAGAAAGAGAAGCAGAAACAGAAGGAGAAGCAGAAATAGAAGCAGAAGAAGCAGAATCAGAACCTGAAGCAGAAGGAGAAGCAGGAGGAGCAGAAGAAGCAGAATCTGGAGAAGAAGGAGAACCAGAAGGAGAAGCAGAAGCAGAAAGAGAAGCAAAAGCAGAAGGAGAAGCAGAAAGAGAAGCAGAAGAAACAGAAGAAGCAGAAGCAGAAGCAGTAGCAGAAGAAGCTGAAGACGCAGAAGCAGATAGAGAAGCAGAAGGAATAGCAGAATAACGACAAGGAGAAACAGAAGGAGAAGAAGAATGAGAAGCAGAAGGAGAAGCAGGAAAAACAGAAGAAGCAGAAACAGACAGAGAAGCAGAAGAAGGAGAAGCAGAAGCAGAAGAAGAAGCAGAAGGAAAAGCACAAGCAGAAGGAGATGCAGAAGGAGTAGCAGGAGAAGCAGAAGAAGCAGTAGCAGAAGGAGAAGCAGAAGGAGAAGAAGCAGAATCAGAAGAAGCAGAAGGAGAAGTAGAAATAGAAGCCGACGAAGAGAAGCAGAACGAGAAGCAGGAGAAGCAGAAGAAGCAGAGCGGGAGAAGCAGAAGAAGAAGAAACAGAAGAAATAGAAGGAGCAGAAGCAGAAGGAGGAGCAGAAGCAGAAGGAGAAGCAGAAAGAGAAGCAGGAAAAGCAGAAGAAGCAGAAGCAGGAGAAGCAGAAGCAGAAGAAACAGGAGAAGGACAAGAAACAGAAGCAGAAGGAGAAGCAGAAACAGAAGGAGAAGCAGAAAGAGAAGGAGGGGAAGCAGAAGAACAGAAGCAGGAGAACCAGAAGCATAAGAATCCGAAGAAGCAGAAGCAGAACCTGAAGCAGAAGGAGAAGCAGGAGAAGCAGAAGAAGCAGAATCTGTAGAAGCAGAATGAGAAGCTGAAGGAGAAGCAGAAGCAGAAAGAGAAGGAGAAGCGGAAGAAACAGAAGAAGCAGAAGCAGTAGCAGTTGCAGCAGAAGCAGAAGGAGAAGCAAAAGTAAAAGCAGAAGAACGAGAAGGAGAAGCAGAAGGAGAAGCAGAAGGAGAAGCAGAAGAAGCAGAAGGAGAAGCAGAAGGAGAAACAGAAGCAGAAGAAGCAGCAGAAGGAGAAGCAGAAGCAGAAGAAGATGCAGAAGGAGAAGCAGAAGAATCAGAAGAAGCAGAAGCAGAAGTAGAAGGAGATGTAGGAGAAGGAGAAGGAAGAGCCGCAGAAGCAATAGGAGAAGCAGAAGAAGAAGCAGAAGCAGAATGAGAAGCAGAAAGAGAAGCAGTAGAAGAAGAAGAAGCAGGAAAAGCAGAAGCAGACGATAGAGAAGATGACGACGACGACGAGATGATGACGATGATGACGACGAGAGACGATGAGAGAGAGACGAGAGAGAGAGAGAGAGGAGAGAGAGAGAGAAGAAGAGAGGAGAGGAGAGCAGTAGAAGCAGAAGTCAGGAGAAGCAGAAGCAGAAGAAAAAGA
>NW_012311925.1:0-2299 GCF_000151885.1 Dipodomys ordii | reverse complement strand
GCGGGGACACAGAGGGACACAGCGGGGGACACAGCGGTACACAGCTTGGGACACAGCGAGGAAAAAGCGGGACACAGCGGGACACAGCGTGGACACAGCAGGGAAACAGCAGGGACACAGCGGGGGACACAGCGGGGGACACAGCAGGACACAACGAGGAACACATCGAGGACACAGCGGGACACAGCAGGATACAGCGTCGATACAGAGAGGACACAGCGGGACACAGCGGGGTACACAGCTGAGGACACAACGGGACACATCGGTGGACACAGCGAGTACACAGCGCGACACAGCGGGGACACTGCGGGAACATAGCGGGACACAGTGGGTACAGAGCGGGACACAGCGGGGTCACAGAGTGGTACACAGCAGGACACATCGGGAAACAAAGCGAGGTCACAGCGGGGGACAAAGCAGGACTACACTGAACACAGTGTGACACAGCGGCACACAGCGGGACACCGCGGGGTACACAGAGGGACACAGCGGGCACACAGCGGGACACAGCGGGACACAACGGGACACAGCGGGGACACAGTGGGACACAGCGGGACAAAGCGGCAGACACAGCGGGACACAGCAGGCACACAGCGGGGACACAGCGGGACACAGCGGGGACAGAGCGGGACACAGCCGGACAGAGCGGGACACAGCAGGGGACACAGCGGGACACAGTTGGGGACCCAGTGAGGACACAGCGGGACACAGCAGGGGACACAGCGAGGACACAGCGGGGGACACAGCGGGGGACACAGCGGGACACAGCGGGAAACACAGCGAGGACACAGCGGGACCCAGCGTCGATACAGCGGGGACACAGCGTTACACAGCGTGGTACACAGCTTTGGACACAACGGGACACAGTGGGGGCACAGCCGGACACAGCGGGACACAGTGGGACACAGCAGGGACAAAGTGTGAGACACAGCGGGGGACAGAGAGGGAGAAAGCAGGGGACACAGCGAGGACACAGCGGGACCCAGCGGTGACACAACGGGGACTCAGCGGGGGACACAGCGGGACACAGCGGGGGACACTGCGGGACACAGTGTGGGACAGAGCGTGGGACACAGCGAGACACAGCGGGGACAAAGATGGACACAGCGGGGTACACAGAGGGACACAGCAGGGACACAGCGGGGACAAAGATGGACACAGCGGGGTACACAGAGGGACACAGCAGGGACACAGCGGGGAAACAGCGTGACACAAAAGGACACAGCGCGACAGAGCGGGGGAAACAGCGAGGACACAGCGGCACACAGTGGGGGACACAGCAAGGACAGAGCGGGACACAGCGGGGGACAAAGCGGGGCATAGCGGGGGACACAGCAGGGACACAGCGGGACACAGCGGGACACAGCATGGGACACAGGAAGGACAGCGGTACACAGCGGGGGACAGAGCGAGGACACATTGGGACACAGTGGGACACAGCAGGGACAAAGCGTGAGACACAGCGGGGGACAGAGACGGAGACAGCAGGGGACACAGCGAGGAAACAGCGGGACACAGTGGTGACACAGCGGGGACTCAGCGGGGGACACAGTGGGACACAGCGGGGGACACAGCGGGACACAGCGGGGGACACTTCGGGACACAGTGTGGGACAGAGCGTGGGACACAGCGAGACACAGCGGGGACAAAGCTGGACACAGCGGGGTACACAGAGGGACACAGCAGGGACACAGCGGGGAAACAGCGTGACACAAAAGGACACAGCTGGACACAGCGGGGTACACAGCGGGACACAGCGGGCACACAGCGGGGACACAGCAGGACACAGCGGGACACAGCGGGGACACAGCGGGACACAGTCGGACACAGCGGGACACAGCGGGGAACACAGCGGGACACAGCGGGGGACCCAGCGAGGACACAGCGGGACACAGCGGGAAACACTGCGAGGTCACAGTGGGGGACAAAGCGGGACAACACGGGACACAGTGTGACACAGTGGGACACAGCGGATACACTGCAGGGGCACAGCGGGACAAAGCGGGTGACACAGTGAGACACAGCGGGGGACACAGCGGGGGACAGCAGGGGACAGAGAGGGGACACAGCGGGACACAGTAGGGGACACAGAGGGGTACACAGCGGGACACTGCCGGAAACACAGCGCGGACACAGCGGGACAACACCGGGACACAGCGTCAATACAGCGGGGACAGAGAGGGTCACAGCAGGGACACAGCGGGACACAGCGGGACACAGCGGGGGACACAGCGGGACACAGCGGGGACACAGCGGGACACAGCGGGACACAGCGGGGGACACAGCGGAACACAGCGTG
>NW_012311924.1:0-2299 GCF_000151885.1 Dipodomys ordii | reverse complement strand
GTCCCGCTGTGTCCTCGCTGTGTCCCGCTGTGTCTCGCTGTGCCCCCACTGTGTCCCGTTGTGTTCACAACTGTGTACCACGCTGTGTAACGCTGTGTCCCCGCTGTATCGACGCTGTGTACCGCTGGGTCCCGCTGTGTCCTCGCTGTGTTCCCCGCTGTGTCCCGCTGTGTCCCCCACTGTGTCCCCCGCTGTGTCCCTATGTGTCCCACGCTTTGTCCCCCTGTGTCCCCGCAGTTTCCCCGCTGTGTCCCGCTGTTTCCCACTGTGTTCTGTGGTGTCCCGCTTTGTCCCCCGCTGTGTCCCCCGGTGAGTCGCCGCTGTGTCCCCGCTTTGTCCCACTGAGTCCTCCATGTGTCTCCCTCTGTGTCCCGCTGTGTCCCCCGCTGTGTCCCGCTGTGTCCACTGCTGGGACCCGACTGTGTCCCGCTGTGTCCTGCTGTGTCCCGCTGTGTCCTCACTGTGTCCCACTCTGTGTTCCGCTGTGTCCTCGCTTTGTCCCCCTCTGTGTCCCGCTGTGTCCCCCGCTGTGCCCTGCAGTGTCCCGCTCTGTCCCGCTGTGTCCTCGCTGTGTCCCGCTGTGTCCCGCTGTGTCCCCCACTGTTTCCCCTGCTGTGTCCGGCTGTGTCCCCCACTGTGTCCCGCTCTGTCCCCCTCTGTGTCCCGCTGTGTCCCCCGCTGTGTTCCACTGTGTCCCCGCAGTGTCACTGCTGTTTCCTGCTGTGTCCCGCTGTGTTCCTTGGTGTCCCTCTTTGTCTCCCGCTGTGTCCCCCGCTGTGTCCCGCTGTGTCCGACTGTGTCCCGCTCTGTCCCCGCTGTGTCCCGCTGTGTCCCCGCTGTGTGCCCGCTGTGTCCCGCTGTGTCCCCCGCTTTGTCCTGCTGTGTCCCCGCAGTGTCCAGCTGTGTCCCACTGTGTCACACTGTGTCCCGTTGTGTCCCTCTTTGTCCCCCGCTGTGTCCACCGATGAGTCCCCTCTTTGTGGCCGCTGTGTGCTGCTGTGTCCTCGCTGTGTCCCCCGCTGTCTCCCGCTTTGTCCCCAGCTGAGTCCCCTCTGTGTCGCCGCTGTGTCCCCCTGTGTCCTCGCTGTTTCCCCTGCTGTCTCCCGCTTTGTCTCACGCTGTGTTCCGCTGTGTCCCGCTGTGTCCCCGCTGTGTCCCCAGCTGTGTCCCGCTGTGTACCCTGCTGTGTCCTGCTATGTTCCCGCAGTGTCCCCGCTGTGTCCTGCTGTGTCCCGCTGTGTCCTCGCTGTGTCCCCAGCTGTGTACCCCACTGTGTTCCGCGTGTCCCTGCTGTATCGACGCTGGGTCCCGCTGGGTACCGCTGTGTCATACCTGTGTCCCCCGCTGTGTCCCGCTGTGTCCCCCGCTGTGTCTCTGCTGTGTCCCCGCTGTGTCCCGCTGTGTACTGCTGTGTCCCCCGCTGAGTCCCGCTGTGTCCCAATGTGTCCCAATGTGTCCTCGCTCTGTCCCCCACTGTGTCCCGTTGTGTCCTCCCTGTGTCCCCCGCTATGTCCCGCTGTGTCCCCCGCTGTGTCCCACTGTGTCCTTGCTGTGTCCCATGAAGTGTGCCGCTGTGTCCTTGCTGTGTCCCCCGCTGTGTCCCGCTGTGTCCTGCTGTGTCACGCTGTTTCCCCGCTGCGTCCCCGCTGTGTCCCTCTCTGTACCCCGCTGTGACCAGCTTTGTCCCCGCTGTGTCTCGCTGTGTCCCACGCTCTGTACCCCACTGTGTCCCGCTCTGTCCCCCTCTGTGTCCCGCTGTGTCCCCCGCTGTGTCCCACTGTGTCCACGCAGTATCACTGCAGATTCCTGCTGTGTCCCGCTGTGTTCCGTGAAAATCCCTCTTTGTCTCCCGCTGTGTCCCCCGCTGAGACCCCGCTGTGTCAACGCTGTGTCCCCCTGTGTCCTCGCTGTGTCCCCCGCTGTCTCCAGCTCTGTCCCCCGCTGTGTCTCACGCTTTTTCCCCGCTGTGTCCCACTGTGTCCCGATGTGTCCCGCTGTGCCCCCACTGTGTCCCGTTGTGTCCACAGCTGTGTACCACGCTGTGAAACGCTGTGTGCCCGCTGTATCGACGCTGTGTCCCGCTGTGTCCCCCTGGTGTGTCCTCGCTGTGTTCACCGCTGAGTCCCGCTGTGTCCCCCCGCTCTGTCCCCCCTGTGTCCCCAGCTGTGTCCCGCTGTGTCCTCACTGAGTCTCCCAATGGGTCCCGCTGTGTCCCACGCTATGTCCCGGCTGTGAAACGCTGTGGTCCCCCGCTGAGTCCCTGTTGTGGACCCCAATTGTGTACCCCGATGTGGTCCCA
>NW_012311923.1:0-2299 GCF_000151885.1 Dipodomys ordii | reverse complement strand
TCAGAGGAGAGAAGAGGGGGTAGAGGGCATCTCAGTGTATCTGTGTGTGTGCGTGCGTGCATCTTTGAGGAAACTCAAAGATCGGACGCGACAGAGCATGTATGTAGTCCAGCCGGACCAATTCACCACGTCTCTGTCTCTTGTCTCTCTGTTTCTGTTTCTCTATTTCTCTCTCTGTGTCTCTCTTTGTCTCTGTCTGTCTGTCTGTCTGTCTGTCTTTCCGTCTGTCTGTCTGTCTGTCTGTCTGTCTCTCTCTCTCTCTCTCTCTCTCTGTCTCATTTGAATTCTCTCTCCTGCCCGCCCGCCCGCCCGCACTCCCTCCCTCCTTTTCCTCTCGACTTGCCAGTCAATCCTGGGGCTTGAGCTACTGTACTGGCGCTCCAACACACAATGGTCCCACTCCGAGCCTGCCTGCCTGCCTGCCTGCCTATGCATGGGCCCCATACTCCAACGAGGCACATCATCATCCCCACCCCACCCCTTCTCTGAAAAGAAGGCAGTCTCTCTCGGGGCCAGCCAGCCTGGGCCGGTTTTCTCAGTCAGTCAGTGCTTGGTTTGTTTGTTCTTTTTTTTCCCCCATGCATTTCATGAGAGAAATCTGCAATTCACAAAACCACCGCTAGATGGCGCGCGTTCGCCGTCGACAAGGTGGATGGGGCGGCGGGAGGGGCAAAACACGGGTCGGGTCAGTCACTCACTCAGTCAGTCAGTCCTCACCTACCCGGCAGTGGGGAGTGAGAGTTCTGACATACACATACATATAGGTTGTTATGATTCATTATTATCATTTGCTTTTCCTCTGTCGTAGCCATGACGACGGGGAGGGGGGAGGGCGGGGTTTCGACCGCCAGCCGACGTGTTGCTGAGGGTGAGAGGGAGGGGGAGGAGTCGCTCGTTCCCTGGATAGATCCGTCTCCCCTCCTCTCCACCATTCTATCCCTCCCCCGCCCCCCCGCCTTCGGGCTTCCCCGGAGTCCTGCTCCTAATTATCTCTTTAATATCTCTTTATCTTCCAGCCCCTGCTTCCTGACCGGATGGTGATATCTGAAGCACTCAGCGGCAACCAGACAGCCAGAGGGGAACGCGAGCCATCCTAGCAGGTGGCGTAACCGTCCATCCTCACCCCCCCCCCCGCAGGCGATTACTCGACCATGACCACGACCTCCGACTCCCCCCCCCCCCGCACCAAAATCCACAACCCTACCCTCGGAACAAAATAAAACAAATTTGCTTGAATCTCACGCTGCCTTTTGTTTGTAATTGACGACGCAATAGGTGAAGGGGAGGGATCTCATTTCTGGTGCCTGACGGGGGGGGAGGGGGGAGGGGGCGGGGGAATTGGAGAGGAGAGAAGAGGGGGCAGAGGGCATCTCCGTGTATCTGTGTGTGCGTGCGTGCATCTTTGAGGAAACTCAAAGATCGGACGCGACAGAGCATGTATGTAGTCCAGCCGGACCAATTCACCACGTCTCTGTCTCTTGTCTCTCTGTTTCTGTTTCTCTATTTCTCTCTCTGTGTCTCTCTTTGTCTCTGTCTGTCTGTCTGTCTGTCTGTCTGTCTGTCTATCTGTCTGTCTGTCTGTCTGTCTGTCTATCTGTCTGTCTGTCTGTCTCTCTCTCTCTCTCGTTTGAATTCTCTCTCCCGCCCGCCCGCCCGCCCGCACTCCCTCCCTCCTTTTCCTCTCGACTTGCCAGTCAATCCTGGGGCTTGAGCTACTGTACTGGCGCTCCAACACACAACGGTCCCACTCCGAGCCTGCCTGCCTGCCTGCCTGCCTATGCATGGGCCCCATACTCCAACGAGGCACATCATCATCCCCACCCCACCCCTTCTCTGAAAAGAAGGCAGTCTCTCTCGTGGCCAGCCAGCCTGGGCCGGTTTTGTTAGTCAGTCAGTGCGTGGTTTGTTTGTTCTTTTTTTTCCCCCATGCATTTCATGAGAGAAAACTGCAATCTCACAAAACCACCGCTAGATGGCGCGCGTTCGCCGTCGACAAGGTGGATGGGGCGGAGGGAGGGGCAAAACACGGGTCGGGTCAGTCACTCACTCAGTCAGTCAGTCCTCACCTACCCGGCAGTGGGGAGTGAGAGTTCTGACATACACATACATATAGGTTGTTATGATTCATTATTATCATCACTTGCTTTTCCTCTGTCGTAGCCATGACGACGGGGAGGGGGGAGTTGCTACCCAATTGCCACTACAGGGCTCTGATTAATCCATTGTTTTACAATGGCTGGCATTAGACCAAGAGTGTGTTAAGTTGATATTAAGTCTGCCAGAAATACCCAGAATGTAA
>NW_012311922.1:0-2299 GCF_000151885.1 Dipodomys ordii | reverse complement strand
GAGGGAGAGAATGGTGGAGAGGAGGGGAGACGGATCTATCCAGGGAACGAGCGACTCCTCCCCCTCCCCCTCCCCCTCCGCAACACGTCGGCTGGCGGTCGAAACCCCGCCCTCCCTCCTCCCCGTCGTCATGGCTACGACAGAGGAAAAGCAAATGATGATAATAATGAATCATAACAACCTATATGTATGTGTATGTCAGAACTCTCACTCCCCACTGCCGGGTAGGTGAGCATTGACTGACTGTCTGAGTGAGTGACTGACCCGACCCGTGTTTTGCCCCTCCCGCGCGCCATCTAGTGGTGGTTTTGTGAATTGCAGTTTTCTCTCATGAAATGCATGGGGGAAAAAAAAGAACAAACAAACCACGCACTGACTGACTGAGAAAACCGGCCCAGGCTGGCTGGCCCCGAGAGAGACTGCCTTCTTTTCAGAGAAGGGGTGGGGTGGGGATGATGATGTGCCTCGTTGGAGTTTGGGGCCCATGCATAGGCAGGCAGGCAGGCAGGCAGGCTCGGAGTGGGACCGTTGTGTGTTGGAGCGCCAGTACAGTAGCTCAAGCCCCAGGATTGACTGGCAAGTCGAGAGGAAAAGAAGGGAGGGAGTGCGGGCGGGCGGGCGGGCTGGAGAGAGAATTCAAACGAGAGAGAGACAGACAGACAGACAGACAGACAGACAGACAGACAGACAGACAGACAGAGACAAATAGAGACACAGAGAGAGAAATAGAGAAACAGAAACAGAGAGACAAGAGACAGAGACATGGTGAATTGGTCCGGCTGGACTACATACATGCTCTGTCGCGTCCGATCTTTGAGTTTCCTCAAAGATGCACGCACGCACACACACAGATACACTGAGATGCCCTCTGCCCCCTCTTCTGTTCTCTCCAATTCCCCCGCCCCCTCCCCCCTCCCCCCCCCGTCAGGCACCAGAAATGAGATCCCTCCCCTTCGCCTATTGCGTCAATTACAAACAAAAGGCAGCGTGAGATTCAAGCAAATTTGTTTTATTTTGTTCCGAGGGTAGGGTTGTGGATTTTGGTGCGGGGGGGGGGTCGGATGTCGTGGTCGTGGTCGAGTAATCGCCTGCGGGGGGGGGTGAGGATGGACGGTTACGCCACCTGCATGGATGGCTCGCGTTCCCCTCTGGCTGTCTGGTTGCCGCTGAGTGCTTCAGATATCACCATCCGGTCAGGAAGCAGGGGCTGGAAGATAAAGAGATATTAAAGAGATAATTAGGAGCAGGACTCCAGGGAAGCCCGAAGGCGGGGGGGGGGCGCGCGGAGGTGAGAGGGAGAGAATGGTGGAGAGGATGGGAGACGGATCTATCTAGGGAACGAGCGACTCCAGAAACAAATCCTCCCCCTCCGCAACACGTCGGCTGGCGGTCGAAACCCCGCCCTCCCCCCTCCCCGTCGTCATGGCTACGACAGAGGAAAAGCAAATGATGATAACAATGAATCATAACAACCTATATGTATGTGTATGTCAGAACTCTCACTCCCCACTGCCGGGTAGGTGAGGACTGACTGACTGAGTGAGTGACTGACCCGACCCGTGTTTTGCCCCTCCCGCCGCCCCATCCACCTTGTCGACGGCGAACGCGCGCCATCTAGTGCTGGTTTTGTGAATTGCAGTTTTCTCTCCTGAAATGCATGGGGGAAAAAAAAGAACAAACAAACCACGCACTGACTGACTGAGAAAACCGGCCCAGGCTGGCTGGCCCCGAGAGAGACTGCCTTCTTTTCAGAGAAGGGGTGGGGTGGGGATGATGATGTGCCTCGTTGGAGTATGGGGCCCATGCCTAGGCAGGCAGGCAGGCAGGCAGGCTCGGAGTGGGACCGTTGTGTGTTGGAGCGCCAGTACAGTAGCTCAAGCCCCAGGATTGACTGGCAAGTCGAGAGGAAAAGGAGGGAGGGAGTGCGGGCGGGCGGGAGAGAGAATTCAAACGAGAGAGAGAGAGAAAGACAGACAGACAGACAGACAGACATGCTGATAGACAGACAATCAGACAGACAGAGACATAGAGAGACACTCATATGGAAATAGAGATTATGAAACTGAGAGACTAGAGACCGTGCGTGCTGAATTGTTCCGGCTGATCTATATCAATGCTTCTGTCACGTCCCATCTTTGAATACCTCAATATGCACGCACGTCACACGCTTATGTTTTGTTTTGCCATAAAAAAAACTCTTCACACCTCACCATGAAACCAGCACAACTCTCGCCATAAACAATTAGAAAAGGAATATAGAGATGAAAATGCGACCCACCTCGCTCTGGTGAATTCAAAT
>NW_012311921.1:0-2299 GCF_000151885.1 Dipodomys ordii | reverse complement strand
ATCTCCTACTTCTGCTTCTCGTTCTGCTTCTGCTTCTTCTGCTTCTCCTGCTTCTCCTTCTGCATCGTCTTCTGCTTCTGCTTCTTCTTCTGCTTCTTCTTCTGCTTCTGCTTCTCCTTCTTCTTCTTCTCCTTCTGATTCTCCTTCTGCTTCTCCTTCTGCTGCTCCTTTCCCTTCTTCTGCTTCTCCCTCTGATTCTTCTTCTTATGCTTATTCTTTTTCTTCTGCTTCTGTTTCTCCTGCTTCTGCTTCTTCTGCTTCTAATTCTTCTCCTTATGCTTCTCCTTCTCCTTCTTCTTCTTCTTCTTCTTCTTCTTCTTCTTCTTCTTCTTCTTCTTCTTCTTCTTCTTCTTCTTCTTCTTCTTCTTCTTCTTCTCTTTATTCTGCTTCTTCTTTTCCTGCTTCTTCTGCTTCCACTCCTTCTCTTTCTTCTTCTCATTCTGCTTCTGCTTCTCCTTCTGCTTCTCCTATTGCTTCTTCGGCTCTTCCTTCTCCTTCTCCTACTTCTACTTCTCCTTCTGTTTCTGCTTCTTCTGCTTCTCCTGCTTCTCCTTATGCATCTTCTTCTGCTTCTGCATCTCCTTGTGCTGCTTCTTCTGCTTGTGTTTCTCCTTCTGCTTCTCCTTCTGCTTCTTCTGCTTCTCCTTCTGATTCTCCTTCTCCTTCTGCTTCTGTTTCTCTTTCTCCTTCTTGTTCTCCTGCTTTTCCTTCTGCTTCTCCTTCTGCTGCAACTGCTACTGTTTCTGCTTCTTCTGTTTCTTCTGCTTCTCCTTATGCTTTTCCTTCTCTTTCGGCTTCTGCTTCTCCTTCTGCTTCTCCAGAATCTGCTTCTTCTGCTTCTCCTGCTTCTACTTCTGCTTCAGGTTCTGCTTCTGCTTCTTCGGCTTCTTCTGCTTCTGCTTCTCCTGCTGATGCTTCTTCTGCTTCTCCTGCTTCTCTTTCTGCTTTTCCTTCTGTTTCTGCTTCTCCTTCTGCTTCTGCTTCTTCTCCTTCTGTTTCTTCTGCTTCTGCTTCTCCTGCTTCTGCTTCTCCTGCTTCTCGTTCTGCTTCTCTTTCTGCTTCTCCTTCTCCTTCTTCTGCTTCTACTTCTGCTTCTGCTTCTCCTTCTGCTTCTGCTTCAATTTCCCCTTCTGCTTCTCATTCTGCTTCTGCGTCTTCTGTTTCTTCTGCTTCTCCTGCTTCTGCTTCTCCTGCTTCTCCTACTTCTCGTGCTGCTTCTCCTTCTGCGTCTCTTTCTCCTTCTGCTTATTCTTTTGCTTCTCCTACTCCTAATCCTTCTCTTTCGCCTTCTCCCTCTTCTTGTTCTGCTTCTCCTGCTTCTTATGCTTCTCCTGCTTATCTTTCTGCTTCTCCTTCTGCCTCTGCTTCTCCTTCTGCTTCTGCTTCTGCTCTTCTCCTTCTTCTGTTTCTTTTGCTTCTGTTTCTTCTGCTTCTTCTTCTTCTGTTTCTTCTGATTCTACTTCTGCTTCTCGTTCTTCTCCTCTTTCTGCTTCTACTTCTGCTTCTTCTGATTATCCTGCTTCTCCTTCGTGTTCTCCTTCTGTTTCTGCTTCTCTTTCTGCTTCTGCTTCTCCTTCTGCTGCTCCTTCTCCTTCTCCTTCTTCTGCTTATCCCACTGCTTCTGCTTCTGCTTCTTTTGCTTATTCTTTTTCTTCTGCTTCTGCTTCTGCTGCTTCTGCTTCTACTGCTTCTCCTTATGCTTCTCCTTATGCTGCTGCTTCCTCTTCTTCTTCCTCTTCTTCTTCTTCTTCTTCTTCTTCTTCTTCTTCTTCTTCTTCTTCTTCTTCTTCTTCTTCTCTTTCTTCTGCTTCTGCTTTTCCTGCTTCTTCTGCTTCAATTGCTTCTCTTTCTGCTTCTCATTCTGCTTCTGCTTCTCCTTCTGCTTCTCCTATTGCTTCTGCTGCCCTTCCTTCTCCTTCTCCTTCTCCTACTTCTGCTTCTCCTTCTGCTTCTGCTTCTTCTGCTTCTCCTGCTTCTCGTTCTGCATCTTCTTCTGCTTCTGCTTCTCCTGCTGCTGCTTCTCCTGATTCTACATTTGTGCATTTTCATGCTTCTCTTTCTTCTTCTCATTCTTCTGCTTCTCCTTCTGCTTTTCCTATTGCTTCTGCTGCCCCTTTCTTCTCCTTCTCCTTCTCCTACTTCTGCTTCTTCTTCTGCTTCTGCTTCTTCTGCTTCTCCTTCAGCATCTTCTTCTGCTTCTGCTTCACCTTCTGCTGCTTCATCTGCTTCAGCTTCTCCATCTCCTTCTTCTGCTTCTCTTTTGGATCTCCTTCTGCTTCTACTTCTCCTTCTCGTTCTT
>NW_012311920.1:0-2299 GCF_000151885.1 Dipodomys ordii | reverse complement strand
TCTACTTCTCCTTCTGCTTCTCTTTTTGCTGCTCTTTCTGCTTCTGCTTCTTCTGTTTCTCCTGCCTGAATTTCTGGTTCTACTTCTTCTGCTGCTTCTCCTTCTGCTTCTGCTTCTACTTCTGCTTCTGTTTCTGCTTCTTCTGCTTCTTCTCTTTCGGCTTCTCCTGCTTCTTCTTCTTGTGCTCCTCCTGCTTCTCTTTCTGCTTCTCATTCCGCTTCTGCTTCTCCTTCTGTTTCTGCTTCTCCTCCTTCTCCTTCTCCTACTTCTGCTTCTCCTTCAGCTTCTGCTTCTTCTGCTTCTCCTTCTGCATCTCCTTCTGCTTGTGCTTGTCCTTATGCTCCTTCTTCTGCTTCTGCTTCTCCTTCTCCTTCTTTTGCTTCTGCTTCTTCTGCTTTTCCTGCTTCTCCTTCTGCTTCTGCTTCTTCTGCTTCTCCTGCTTCTCCTTCTGCATCTTCTTCTGCTTCTGCTTCTCCTTCTCCTTCTTCTGCTTCTCCTTCTGATTCTCCTTCTGCTTCTTCTTCTTCTGCTTTACCTGCTTCTCTTTCTGCTTCTCCTTCTGCTTCTCCTTCTGTTTCTCCTTCTCCTTCTTGTTCTTCTGCTTTTCCTTCTGCTTCTCCTTCTGCTTTAGCTACAACTGCTCCTGCTTCTACTTCTTCTGTTTCTTCTGCTTCTCCTTCTGCTTTTGATTCTCTTTCTGCTTCTGCTTCTCCTTCAGCTTCTCATACTGCTTCTCCAGGTTCTGCTTCTTCTGGTTCTCCTGATTCTCCTTCTGCTTCAGGTTCTGCTTCTGCTTCTTCGGATTCTTATGCTTCTGCTTCTCCTGCTTCTGCTTCTTCTGCTTCCCCTCCTTCTCGTTCTGCTTCTATTTCTGTTACTGCTTCTCCTTCTGCTTCTGCTTCTTGTCCTTCTCCTGATTCTTCTACTTCTGCTTCTCCTGTTTCTGCATCTCCTGCTTCTCCTTCTGCTGCTCTTTCTGCTTCTCCTGCTGCTTTTCCTTCTCCTGCTCCTTCTTCTGCTTCTCTTTCTGCTTCTCCTTCTGTGTCTCCTTCTCCTTTTCGTTCTTCTGCTTTTCCTTGTACTTCTCCTTCTGCTTCTGCATCTTCTGCTTCTTCTGCTACTGCATCTGCTTCTTCTGTTTCTTCTGCTTCTCTTTGTGCTTCTCCTACTGCTTTTGCTCCTCTTTCTGCTTCTGCTTCTCCTTCTTCTTCTTCTTCTTCTTCTTCTTCTTCTTCTTCTTCTTCTTCTTCTGCTTCAGGTTCTGCTTCTGCTTCTTCGGCTTCTTCTGCTTCTATTTCTGCTTCTCCTTCTGTTTCTGCTTCTCTTTCTGCTTCTGCTTCTTATCCTTCTTCTTCTTCTTCTTCTTCTTCTTCTTCTTCTTCTTCTTCTTCTATTTCTGCTTTTCCTTCTCCTTCTCCTTCTTCTACTTCTCCTTCTGCTTCTGCTTCTCCTTCTCCTTCTGCTTCTCATTCTTCTCTTTCTTCTGATTCTTCCTCTTCTTCTTCTTCTTCCTCTTCTTCTTCTTCTTCTTCTTCTTCTTCTTCTTCTTCTTCTTCTTCTTCTTCTTCTTCTTCTTCTTGCTTCGGCTTCGGCTTCGGCTTCTTCTTCGCCTTCCTCTGCTTCTGCTTCTGCTTCTTATTCTGCTTCTCTTTCTGCTTCTCCTTCTGCTTCTCCTTATTATTCTTCTGCTTCTCCTAATCATGCTTCTGTTTCTCCTTCTTCTGCTTGTCATTCTGCTTTTGTTTCTGCTTCTTCTGTTTCTTATTCTTCTGCTTCTCCTGCTTCTGCTTCTTCTGCTCCTTCTGCTTCTCCTTCTTCTTCTCCTTCTGCTTCTCTTTCTGCTTCTGCTTATCCTTCTGCTTCTCCTACTCCTAATCCTTCTCTTTATCCTTCTATTTCTCCTTCTTCTGCTTCTCATTCTGCTTGTGCTTCTCCTTCTACTTCTGCTTCTCCTTCTGTATCTCCTTCTGCTTCTGCTTCTCCTTGTTCTGCTTCTCCTTGTCTGCTTCCCCTTCTGCTTCTTCTGCTTCTCCTTCTTCTGATTTTCCTGCTTCTCTTTCTCCTTCTCCTTCTGCTTCTCTTTCTGCTTCTCCTTCTTCTGAATCTTCCTCTTCTTCATCTTCTTCTTCTTCATCTTCTTCTTCTTCTTCTTCTACTACGTCTTCTTGTCTTCTTCTTCTTCATCTTCTACATCATCATCCACCTCTTCAACATCTTCCATCTTCAACATCTTCATGATCTAATTCATCTTGCTGCTACTTAGACCACCTGCAACAGGTAGTAATGCTTATTAATATTT
>NW_012311919.1:0-2299 GCF_000151885.1 Dipodomys ordii | reverse complement strand
CTTCCGCTTTTGATTCTCTTTCCGCTTCTGCTTCTCCTTCTGCTTCTCATTCTGCTTCTCCAGATTCTGATTCTTCTGCTTCTCCTGCTTCTCCTTCTCCTTCAGGTTCTGCTTCTGCTTCTTCGGATTCTTATGCTTCTGCTTCTTCTGATTCTGCTTCTTCTGCTTCCCCTCCTTCTCTTTCTGCTTCTCCTTCTGTATCTGCTTCTCCTTCTGCTTCTTGTCGTTCTCCTTTTTCTTCTGCTTCTGCTTCTCCTGTTTCTATATCTCCTGCTTCTCCTTCTGCTGCTCTTTCTGCTTCTCCTGCTGCTTTTCCTTCTCCTGCTCCTTCTTCTGCTTCTCTTTCTGCTTCTCCTTCTGTTTCTCCTTCTACTTCTCCTTCTCGTTCTTCTGCTTTTCCTTCTGTTTCTGCTTCTGCTTCTACATCTTCTGCTTCTTCTGCTACTGCCTCTGCTTCTTCTGTTTCTTCCGCTTCTCCTTCTGCTTTTGCTTCTCTTTCTGCTTCTGCTTCGCCTTCTGCTTCTCCAGGTTCTGTTTCTTCTGCTTCTCCTGCTTCTCCTTCTGCTTCAGTTCTGCTTCTGCTTCTTCAGCTTCTTCTGCTTCTCCTGCTGCTGCTTCTTCTGCTTCTCCTTCTTCTCTTTCTGCTTTTCCTTCTGTTTCTGCTTCTCCTTCTGCTTCTGCTTCTTTTCCTTCCTATGTTTCTTCTGCTTCTGCTTCTCCTGCTTCTGCTTCTCCTGCTTCTCGTTGTGCTTCTCTTTGTGCATTCTCTTTCTGCTTCTCCTTCTCCTTCTTCTGCTTCTCCTTCTGCTTCTGCTTCTGCTTCAATTTCTGCTTCTGCTTCTCATTCTGCTTCTGCGTCTTCTGTTTCTTCTGCTTCTCCTGCTTCTGCTTCTCCTGCTTCTCCTACTTCTCGTGCTGCTTCTCCTTCTGCGTCTCTTTCTGCTTCTGCTTATCCTTTTGCTTCTCCTACTCCTAATCCTTCTCTTTCGCCTTCTCCTTCTCCTTCTTCTGCTTCTCCTGCTTCTCCTTCTGCATCTTCTTCTGCTTCTGCTTCTCCTTCTGCTGCTTCTTCTGCTTCTGCTTCTCCTTCTTCTGCTTCTCCCTCTGATTCTGCTTCTTATGCTTATTCTTTTTCTTCTGCTTCTGCTTCTCCTGCTTCTGCTTCTTCTGCTTCTACTGCTTCTCCTTCTCCTTCTCCTTCTTCTTCTTCTTCTTCTTCTTCTTCTTCTTCTTCTTCTTCTTCTTCTTCTTCTTCTTCTTCTTCTTCTTCTTCTTCTTCTTCTTCTTCTTCTTCTTCTTCTTCTTCTTCTCTTTCTACTGCTTCTGCTTTTCCTGCTTCTTCTTCTTCTACTGATTCTCTTTCTGCTTCTCATTCTGCTTCTGCTTCTCCTTCTGCTTCTCCTATTGCTTCTGTGGCTCTTCCTTCTCCTTCTCCTACTTCTCCTTCTCCTTCTGCTTCTGCTTCTTCTGCTTCTCCTGCTTCTCCTTCTGCATCTTCTTCTGCTTCTGCTTCTCCTTCTGCTGCTTCTTCTGCTTGTGTTTCTCCTTCTACTTCTCCTTCTGCTTCTTCTGCTTCTCCTTCTGTTTCTCCTTCTCCTTCTCGTTCTTCTGCTTTTACTTTGGCTTCTCCTTCTGCTTCTGCTGCAACTGCTACTGATTCTGCTTCTTCTGTTTCTTCTGCTTCTCCTTCTCCTTTTGATTCTCTTTCTGCTTCTGCTTCTCCTTCAGCTTCTCATTCTGCTTCTCCAGATTCTGCTTCTTCTGCTTCTCCTGCTTCTCCTTCTGCTTCAGGTTCTGCTTCTGCTTCTTCGGATTCTTATGCTTCTGGTTCTCCTGCTTCTGCTTCTTCTGCTTAACCTCCTTCTTTTTCTGCTTCTCCTTCTGTTTCTGCTTCTCCTTCTGCTTCTGCTTCTTGTCCTTCTCCTGTTTCTTCTGCTTCTGCTTCTCCTGCTTCTGATTCTTCTGCTTTTCCTGCTTCTCTTTCTGCTTCTCCTTCTGCTTCGCTCCTCCTTCTGCTTCTGCTCCTTCTATTTCTTCTGTTTCTTTTTCTTCTGCTTCTCCCGCTCTGCTTCTTCTGCTTTCCTGCTTCTCGTTCTGCTTCTCTTCGTCGGCTTCTCTTTCTACTTCTCCTTCTGCTTCTTCTGATTCTGCTTCTTCTCCTTCTTCTTCTCCTTCTGCTTCTTCTGCTTCTCCTGCTACTCCTTCTGCATCTCCTTCTGCTTGTGCTTTTCCTTCTGCTTCTTCTTCTGCTTCTGCTTCTCCTTCTTCTGCTTCTCCGTCTGTTTCTGCTTCTTCTGTT
>NW_012311918.1:0-2299 GCF_000151885.1 Dipodomys ordii | reverse complement strand
TCTCCTTCTGCTTCTGCTTCTCCTCCTTCTCCTTCTCCTACTTCTGCTTCTCCTTCAGATTCCGCTTCTTCTGCTTCTCCTGGTTCTCCTTCTGCATCTCCTTCTGCTTGTGCTTCTCCTTATGCTTCTTCTTCTGCCTCTGCTTCTCCTTCTCCTTCTTTTGCTTCTCCTTTTGCTTCTGCTTCTTCTGCTTTTCCTGCTTCTCCTTCTGCTTCTGCTTCTTCTGCTTCTCCTTCTGCATCTTCTTCTGCTTCTGCTTCTCCTTCTCCTTCTTCTGCTTCTCCTTCTGATTCTCCTTGTGCTTCTTCTTCTTCTGCTTTACCTGCTTCTCTTTCTGCTTCTCCTTCTGCTTCTCATTCTGTTTCTCCTTCTCCTTCTTGTTCTTCTGCTTTTCCTTCTGCTTCTGCTACAACTGCTACTGCTTCTACTTCTTCTGTTTCTTCTGCTTCTCCTTCTGCTTTTGATTCTCTTTCTGCTTCTGCTTCTCCTTCTGATTCTCATTCTGCTTCTCCAGATTCTGATTCTTCTGCTTCTCCTTCTGCTTCAGGTTCTGCTTCTGCTTCTTCGGATTTTTATGCTTCTGCTTCTCCTGCTTCTGCTTCTTCTGCTTCCCCTCCTTCTCTTTCTGCTTCTCCTTCTGCTTCTGCTTCTTGTTCTTCTCCTGTTTCTTCTGCTTGTTCTTCTCCTGTTTCTGAATTTCTGCTTCTCCTTCTGCTGCTCTTTCTGTTTCTCTGCTGCTTTTCCTTCTACTGCTCCTTCTTCTGCTTCTCTTTCTGCTTCTACTCCTGTTTCTCCTTCTCCTTCTCCTTCTAGTTCTTCTGCTTTTCCTTCTGCTTCTCCTTCTGCTTCAGAATCTTCTGCTTCTTCTGCTACTGCCTCTGGTTCTTCTGTTTCTTCTGCGTCTCCTTCTGCTTTTGCTTCTCTTTCTGCTTCTGCTTCTCCTTCTGCTTCTCCAGATTCTGCTTCTTTTGCTTCTCCTGCTTCTCCTTCTGCTTCTGCTTCCTCTGCTTCTCCTGCTTCTCCTTCTGCATCTTCTTCTGCTTCTGTTTCTCCTTCTCCTTCTTCTGCTTCTCCTTCTGATTCTCCTTCTGCTTCTTCTTCTTCTGCTTTACCTGCTTCTCTTTCTTCTTCTCCTTCTACTTCTCCTTCTGTTTCTCCTTTTCCTTCCTGTTTTTCTGCTTTTCCTTCTGCTTCTGCTACACCTGCTACTCCTTCTACTTCTTCTGTTTCTTCTGCTTCTCCTTCTGCTTTTGATTCTCTTTCTGCTTCTGCTTCTCCTTCTGCTTCTCCAGATTCTGCTTCCTCTGCTTCTCCTGCTTCTCCTTCTGCTTCAGGTTCTGCTTCTGCTTCTTCGGATTCTTATGCTTCTGATTCTCCTGCTTCTGCTTCTTCTGCTTTCCCTCCTTCTCCTTCTGCTTCTCCTTCTAATTCTGCTCCTTCTGCTTCTTGTCCTTTTCCTGTTTCTTCTGCTTGTTCTTCTCCTGTTTCTGCATTTCTGCTTCTCCTTCTGTTGCTCTTTCTGTTTCTCCTGCTGCTTTTCCTTCTACTGCTCCTTCTTCTGCTTCTCTGTCTGCTTCTACTCCTGTTTCTCCTTCTCCTTCTCCTTCTAGTTCTTCTGCTTTTCCTTCTGCTTCTCCTTCTGCTTCTGAATCTTCTGCTTCTTCTGCTACTGCCTCTGCTTCTTCTGTTTCTTCTGCTTCTCCTTCTGCTTTTGCTTCTCTTTCTGATTCTGCTTCTCCTTCTGCTTCTCCAGATTCTGCTTCTTCTGCTTCTCCTGCTTCTCCTTCTGCTTCTGCTTCTTCTGCTTCTCCTGCTTCTCCTTCTGCATCTTCTTCTGCTTCTGTTTCTCCTTCTCTTTCTGCTTCTCCTTCTGATTCTCCTTCTGCTTCTTCTTCTTCTGCTTTACCTGCTTCTCTTTCTGCTTCTCCTTCTACTTCTCCTTCTGTTTCTCCTTCTCCTTCCTGTTTTTCTGCTTTTCCTTCTGCTTCTGCTACACCTGCTACTGCTTCTACTTCTTCTGTTTCTTCTGCTTCTCCTTCTGCTTTTGATTCTCTTTCTGCTTCTGCTTCTCCTTCTGCTTCTCATTCTGCTTCTCCAGATTCTGCTTCTTCTGCTTCTCCTGCTTCTCCTTCTGCTTCAGGTTCTGCTTCTGCTTCTTCGCATTCTTATGCTTCTGCTTCTCCTGCTTCTGCTTCTTCTGCTTTCCTTCCTCTTTCTGCTTCTCCTTCTGTTTCTGCTTCTCCTTCTGCTTCTTGTCCTTCTCCTGTTTCTTCTGCTTCTGCTTCTCCTGTTCTGCTGA
>NW_012311917.1:0-2299 GCF_000151885.1 Dipodomys ordii | reverse complement strand
CTTCTGATTCTGATGGTTATTTTTATTATTCTTCTTATTCTTATTCTTATTCTTCTTATTATTCTTATTAGAAAGAGAATTTGATGCTGATGATGCTGAAGCAGAAGAAGAAGCAGTAGAAGCTTAAGAAGCAGAAGCAGGAGAAGCAGAAGCAGAAGAACAAGAAGAAGCATTAGAAGCAGAAGCAGAAAGCAGAGGGAGAAACAGAAGGAGGAGAAGGAGCAGCAGAAAGGTGAAGCAGAAGGAGATGGAGAAGCAGAAAGAGAAGCAGAAGCAGAAGGAGAAGAAGAAGGATTAGTTGGAGAATCAGAAGAAGCAGAAGCAGAAAGAGAATCAAAAAGAGAAGCAGAAGGAGAAGTAGAAGAAGCAGCAGAAGGAGAAGCAGCAGAAGAAGCAGAAAAACAAGCAGGAGAAGCAGAAGCAGAAAGAGAAGTAGAAGCAGAAGAAGCAGAAGCAGAAGAAGAAGCAGTAGTATCATAAGAAGCAGAAGCAGGAGAAGCAGAAGCAGAACAAGAAGAAGCATAAGAAGCAGAAGCAGAAGCAAAGGGAGAAACAGAAGGAGGAGAAGGAGCAGCAGAAGGTGAAGCAGAAGGAGATGGAGAAGCAGAAAGAGAAGCAGAAGCAGAAGGAGAAGAAGAAGGATTAGTTGGAGAATCAGAAGAAGCAGAAGCAGAAAGAGAAGCAGAACCAGAAGGAGAAGCAGAAGGAGGAGAAGGAGAAGCCGAAAGGGAAGCAGAAAGAGAAGCAGAACGAGAAGCAGGAGAAGCAGAAGCAGGAGAACAAGAAGCAGAAGAAACAGAAGAAGGAGAAGAAGCAGAAGCAGAAGGAGTAGCAGAAACAGAAGGAAAAGCAGAAAGGGAAGCAGGAGAAGCAGAAGAAGCAGCAGCAGGAGAAGCAGAAGCATAAGAATTCGAAGAAGCAGAAGCAGAACCTGAAGCAGAAGGAGAAGCAGGAGAAGCAGAAGAAGCAGAATCTGGAGAAGAAGGAGAACCAGAAGAAGAAGCAGAATCATAAAGAGAAGCTAAAGCAGTAGGAGAAGCAGAAGAAACAGAAGAAGCAGATGCAGTAGCAGAAGAAGCAGAAGATGCAGAAGCAGAAGGAGAAGCAGAAGGAAAAGCAGAAGAACGAGAAGAAGGAGAAACAGAAGGAGAAGCAGAAGAAGGAGCAGGAGACGGAAAAGCAGCCGGAGAAGCAGAAAGAACAACAGAAGGAGAAGGAGGAGATGCAGAAACAGGAGAAGCAGAAGTAGAAGAATCAGGAGAAGGACAAGAAGCAGAAGCAGAAGGAGAAGCAGAAACAGAAGGAGAAGCAGAAAGAGAAGGAGGGGAAGCAGAAGAAGCAGAAGCAGGAGAGCAGAAGCATAAGAATCCGAAGAAGCAGAAGCAGAACCTGAAGCAGAAGGAGAAGCAGGAGAAGCAGAAGAAGCAGAATCTGGAGAAGCAGAATGAGAAGCTGAAGGAGAAGCAGAAGCAGAAAGAGAACAAAAGCAGAAGGAGAAGCAGCAGGAGAAGCAGAAGAAACAGAAGAAGTAGAAGCAGTAGCAGTTGTAGCTGAAGCAGAAGGAGAAGCAGAAGGAAAAGCAGAAGAACAAGAAAGAGAAGGAGAAACAGAAGGAGAAGCAGAAGGAGAAGCAGAAAGAGAAGCAAGTAAAGCAGAACAAGAAGAAGCAGAAGGAGAATCAGAAGGAGAAGCAGAAGAAGGAGAAGCAGAAGCAGAAGCAGAAGAAGATGCAGAAGGAGAAGCAGAAGAAGCAGAAGCAGAAGGAGAAGCAGGAAAAGCAGAAGCAAAAGGAGAAGCAAAAGAAGGAGAAGGAGAAGCAGAAGCTGAAGAAGGAGCATAAGGACAAGCACAAGCAGAAGGGATGCAGAAGGAGAAGCAGGAGAAGCAGAAGAAGCAGAAGCTGAGGGAGAAGCAGAAGTATTAGAAGGACAAGGAGGAGAAGCAGAAGCAAAAGGAGAAGCAGAAGCGGAATGAGAAGCAGAAAGAGAAGCAGGAGGAGCACAAGAAGCAGAAGCAGGAGAAGCCGAAATAGAAGAAACAGAAGAAGCAGAAACAGAAGCGGAAGTAGAATCAGAGCAAAAGGAGAAGGAGCAGAAGAAGTAGAACCAGAAATTCAGGCAGGAGAAACAGAAGAAGCAGAAGGAGAAGCAAAAAGAGAAGCAGAAGGAGAAGTAGAAGAAGCAGCAGAAGGAGAAGAAGCAGAAGAAGCAGAAAAAGAAGTAGGAGAAGCAGAAGCAGAAAGAGAAGTAGAAGCAGAAGAAGCAGAAGCAGAAGAAGAAGCAGTAGAAGCATAAGAAGC